>NC_073746.1:11045974-11340974 GCF_029784135.1 Toxorhynchites rutilus septentrionalis
AAACTCTTGTCTGACGATTTTCATCAATTCATTCATAGACGTTGAGCTTTGGTTGGATCAGGGTTGCCATTCTGTAGAAATTTCTGAAAAAAACTGTACATCTGTATTTTTAGACAAAAAATCTGTGTAAAAATTTGTATCGGAAAGTTAGAGGAAACAAATAAAACAAAGGTTTATTTTCACTTTGAACTTATTTTTCTTATTTATGGGTTGTTAAAGTTGTGTCAAAACAACAAAATAAATCATAGTTTTTCACTTCTGAATTGTACGATGTTTTTACATGGTTTTGTTTGTACTTGGCCTTCAAATTTTCCTTCAACTTCATCTTTGACGCTCCTCCTTGAGCCGATACATAGTTCTTCGCTCTCAAAATAGAGTCCATAATTGTGTCGATTATTTGCAAAACCGGCCAACTCCAAAAAGAAAAATTTTACAGGAAAGGCGATTTTCTGTAGCATCATGCGACCTGTTTTTGCAGCACATCATGATTTTCAAACGCTTGTTTTATAGGGAATTGATAGATATTGGTGCTGTTTCTCACTACCAATACATGAAAAAATGTATCTAAGATCTAAAGAAGCGAAAAAACGTATTTCTTAAACTTGTGGAGTTGGTCGGTTTTTCAACTAGGCGACACAATTGTGAGAACCAACCGATTTCCGGACTGTGTTTTGTTGGCACTGTGAAGCAAAAATATTTCCTCAACACATGCTGATGAATGTCATCAAATGTCTTTTCTTCCAGTTCATTTATTTGTAAGGCTCAATCGCATAAGCTTTGCGGAGCCGCAAAAATTGTCTTACAAACGACCTCAGCAATGGATACAAAAATTTCCTATCACACCTTTTGACATCCAACAGCTGGGACCAAGTTATACCCGAGTCACTCAATTTTTGTCCCATAAAATCCGACTTGAGTAGCCTAAATTCGTAACCCAAGCTTTTTCTATTACTTGTTCCAACGAATTGAGGAAATTGTAGCATCAAATCATTATGGTCCGGTACCTTGAAGAAAATGTTGAGGGTTCATCAAAGCAGCAACTATGTTTCACGAGTTAAATATAGAAGTAACGACAAATCGATTTGAAGAACAACTTTCTAGCACTCAATCCTTTTTCAGCTTCTTCTGCATCGATACTAACGCAAACATCCTCAGGCTTTCTCAGAAAGTCTTCAAAATCCTTCACATTGACCTTGATCAATGAATCGTTGCACGTAGCTCTCCAAACATAAGGTACCCAACATGATCAACAATAACAGTCTTCTCTCATTATGAAGTTCGGAAAATTGAGAAGTTTCTGATTGAAAGGAGCGATTGACATTATTGATCAGCGGTAGAACAAAGTTTAGGAACAGTATAATCGGTTTAGTCATAGGGTCGTTTAAATGAGCCAATATACGATTGGCGGATTGATTATGGTCATACATAGCTAGGAACGAAAAAAAATAGTTTGAGCTCTTCAAATCGCTCAAGATTTCACATAATAACTGCCTCCAACGAAAGCCATCTCGTTGCGTTGCGTCCAACTTTTTTATAAATCAAGTTATCTATGTATGCACTGTAATAAATATAATATTTAAAATTGAATTTCAAAAAAAATCTGTAAATTCTGTATATTTGCTGAAAATCTGCAATTCTGTATATACAGATTCTGTATCTGTATTTTGGCTAAAAATCTGTAAAATACAGAATATTCTGTATATGTGGAAACCCTGGGTTGGATGTTGATACCTTTGATTGCTGCAATCGTGGTTCACACTTTTCCTTTATGCTCAATTATTTTGCAGGCTCGGCAACGTCCAGTGGATTTTTCCCTCCTGTTGTCTAGCTGCTGAATCAATACCATAATCTTCAAATTTCGAACCCAAAATGCCTGCTTGATTATTGCATTCCAACTTTTGATAGAAGACGCGGAAGTCATCATTAATAGTGTCCCGACCACGAGCAGAAAGATTATTCATAAAGACGAAAAAATCTGCATATACGAAACGATTCTTTCCAGGCCTTTCAATCATGGCTGCAGACATCTGTTCCTAATTTTCTGATGGGTGCTCCGATAGCTGTTCCAGCATAAATGGTAATCCAACGTCAACTTCATAAAGGGTGCAGTTCTTCCGACATAGTTCAACAGCGACCAGAACTGGTTTGTGGGCATCAACCTATTCCTTTATCGCTGAAACTTACCCTGTGCTTCGTTTTCAGATCGGGCAGCGATTTTTGAGCTGAGGTTCGGAGATTGTAGAATCAGCGTAACATTGCCAGTTGTGTTTTACGATCTTATTTTGATTCTCGAGTAACATTTTAAAGCGGCATAAAGGCAAATATTTTTTATGACCTAAACATGAAAATTACCGGTTATTGATTAAAAATTACCGGTAATTCGGTAATGAAGAATGATCCGGTATTACCGGTAAGACCAGTAACGGTAAAACCGGTTAACAATCCTTAATCTCGATCCGAAATCAATGCTCATTCTGCATCTTCAAATTTTATCATGCACACAAACAACGTTTAGCGGTTCAAACACAGGCCGCCCAGTTTTGTGCAGCGCACGCTTTCACACCAAACCGGGGTTCGTTTATAGTAAACATTATGCAAATTTGGCATCCCCCGTAATCTGGCAGCTGCGCTTACACGGCTAAGTTTACAATACGCCATTTTAGCCAAGCCTTAAAAAATTTGCTGCTATGCTGCAAAATCTCAGCGATGCGACGGAAGAGATTCCGTGGGGTTTTGTTTTTGTCGCACCGTCAGCACGACACCTCTCGCTGGTCATGAGGTAAACTTTCAAAGTAAACAAATTTCTACGCCGCCTGGTAAACTAGTTGTGACTACACACAAAGTGCATCCTCCTCCATCCTTGGGTTATTGTAGCTGGAAAGAGTTTGCTCAACAAACGCCGTCATCGCCACTGTTTGAACCTTACCGGCCCAAACACCTAATCCTTTTTCCGTGCGCGCCAGATTGGCTATTTCGGATGTGCCGATCCGGTGTGGACTCTTCTTGGTGACAATTTGTCAGTCTCGCTCAGCGTGGTCCGACGGTGGAACGACACTAATGAAACTTTGTTTATAAACTAATAAATAACTTTCCCATCGTCCGCTGGTGGACGGAAGCTGTGCGCCGACAGGGACGGCGTATTCTGCTAATTTCCCAGCTATCAACTCTCCGGCAGACAGTACATAACTCATACCCAAACTTGTGCCAGTCTGTGTGATGAGAATTCAGCCCTGCAATGGGTGCCAGAATTGCTAGATGCTGGTGTGCCATAAACGTCCAAATGACTTCGGCAAACAGTCAGTCTACTGTCGGTATCGTTGTACCGAGGTGCAAGTGGATTTGCGCTGATCCTGCCCAAGCGAACGAATAGCGTTCGCACCAGTCCGCGAGAAGACTGAGGCGCTTATTAGAGGTGACAACTTTTTGCGATCCGCACCCAGTCGAACGGTTCCGAATGATATGCGGAATTTTTGGGTGAACAAAAACAAAGAATCCATCCGCGAAATTCTCAAAACAAAGTTTCTGAAAGCACACTCCCAAACTGACGAATATCAATCAACCGTAATTGCCGGTATTTACTTCCAATGGCGGATAACATTTATCAACGCTATTAACTCCATAAATCATCAGCAGCAAATCGTCTCCGTCAGGTGTTGTATTGATTTATGGCTCAGTGATGAGCCCAACCTCCGCACAGTCCCACTGGCGAGAGGTACCACTCCCGCGCTGAGGAAGGCAGGCAAACGGTGGAAAAACACGAACACAACACGAACAAACACACAGAACCTCCAGAGCGGGAGGAAAAACGTATCCCATAAATGAACAATTAAACGAGTACAAAATTGATGCCATTAAACCAAGCGTCAAAAGTGTAAGAAGCTGAACCGCTACCTTTTTTTCCCTCCATTCGTTCGTGTTTGTGTTCCTTCTCCGAGATATGGGGATGTGAGTGAGTGTGGAGCGAATTCGCGCGAATCCATTGGCGGAGAAGCGCTTTCGGAACGAGAAAAGCAATTACAGCTACGGCTTAATCAAATTATTAATGAATGATGATAGAGTAGCAGAAGCAGAAGCCAGCGGTGCTGAAGGGAAGAAAGGTACTTCGAGCGCGCCACGGCTAAGCGAGAGGGCGCCTTGCATCAACAACGAGGGCGAAAACCGAGAGGATACTCGCGCCGGAATGCCAGCACGGTATTAGGCGCGTTACTTTTCTTACAAACGAGAAAATGGATCGTGAAATCTGTAATTATGTTACAGGAGCCCGTAATTTGAAATTCTGGTATCTTGCTCCAGAAAATTTATCACTCTTGTGTAACACACAATTCAGTACATTCTCGTGTCGTTTGTTTGAGATCTAAAATTTAAAAAAACTTATCAAAAAAATATGATTTTTGATTTATTCAATCCGTATTTTAAACACGAAGAACACGAAGACAACAACACGAAAAAGTATTTTTAAATATTTCAAATATTTGTCCATTCATTGTAGAGCTTTTTTTGACGTAGAACTACGTCTTTCATTAAGGGTGCCAAATCAGAAAACAGGTCACGTTTTTATGAAATAAAGTTAACGTTAATAACTATTTTTGGCGCGAACGGATTTTGGAGATTTACATACTAAACGAATCGGAAATTCCCTAAGATTTGTTTAATATGCTATACATTAGAATCGCCTGGTTTGTAAATGGTTAAAATTCATGAAAACTTTAGGCGTTTCCATTTTTCCATACATTTGTTCTGTCCATTTGTGTGCTTTCCCGAACAGAGCTGTCTATAACGAGCAACTTATCGACGACCAACGAAGGGGAAATCGTAGGATTTGAAGTCGCCGTGAACAAAGGAAAAGTAGAAGAATGAAGGGGAATATTTGCCTAGAGTATAAACAGTGGATCTCGCTGAGGCAAACTTTCATTCGGCATCGGACTGTTGAGCAATCCAGTTCACTTTGCTTTCGCTGCCCTTCGATCTAAGATTGGACCCCACCGGTGGTAATCCAACTTGGATATCGTCGTTTGCTTTTTCTGTTCGTTATTCGTATCGTGTGTTTTTCTTCCCGCGTCATGAATTAGACGTTTCGCGTAGTGTGCGATGAACAAGAAGAAGAGGGAGGCAGGCTCTAGCCCTACAAAAAGCGAACGCATTGCCAGGGGCAATGAAATTTTGAGGCAAGCGTCATCTAATGATGCACGCGATGTTGGTGTAGTGAATAGCGCTCGCACTGAACCGAGCTTTCGCGAGTGTGACACCGCATCGAACAGCAAAATAGGCGATTTCGGCGTGTCGGTCGAAAATGTAAACGGATTCTTTGGTGCCTTTGAGAATGCATTAATGGATTAAACTGACGTTATGGCGAAGCAGGCGTTAAGGTTATGCTCCAAAAAAATATTTGGGGAATACCAAGCATCTTGAATGTCTTACTGGAATGTTAAAAGTTATTTAGGTTCGCGTGCCAGTCGTAAAACTGCCTCCAACTAGGATTGCATTTGCGCTAATATTGATCATAATGAAGCATTGCTACTGTTTTCGAGGTTGTTGATATTAACAAAAAGAGTTTATTTCGCTTGTTTTGTCACCAAGAAAGTAAATGTCGTTCTGGAATTTTGTATGTGATTAGGTTTCGCTTACCAGTAGCAAAAATTCCTCCACTAAGGGTGACAGCTGCGCTTCTCTCGAGCATGAGAAAGTAAAGCAACTTTTTTCGTCAACATCGTCAACTGATTTTACAATGAAAAACCATTTCAAAGATTATTCTACTAAGCAGTTGTTTCCAAAATTTCACAGCATTTTTTTTTTTTTAATTTAATTTATTTTCAACTGGCTCAGCAACGTTAAGCATCAATGAGCCGTGTTTATGTATAGGGAAAAGCCTCTGTGAGTAGAACTATGCAAATGTTCTTTCTCATAAAGGCATAAAAACCCTATGATTTTTTCAAGAAATAGAACAATATAAATAATTATACAACAATTCATTATGAAATATTATTTAAGACTTCTTCTTGAGGATTTTTTATAGAGAAAACCACCTCCTTGAAGATTGCGAGCAATTGCGTGCATCTGAGTATTTTTGAGTTCTGAGGAAAATAGTTGAAGAAAAATGAAAACGTTAATAATCATATATTATTGATAAATAATAAAAATATTCATAACAAAAAACAAAAAAGTTGGAGAAGTAAACGATAATCAAAAATAAAAGAAAAATACACACATACTCATACTTGAAAGTGTATGGATTTGAGGAAGTAATAAATCAACATAATTGCATCGAGATTACGAGTAGCCAGAACGTCACGGATCAAAACATTGAGTGGCATTCCCTTTTTGCGAAAATTTTCTATTAAAGATAACCTTTTATTTTGAAATTCAGAGCAATACCATACAATGTGATCAATATCGTGTAACCTGTACCACAAATACATAGGTTACTATCACTGATGTTAATTCAAAAAAGATGTGCATTCGAGGAATAATGATTAGACATGAGTCTGCACACTACTCGAATGAAATCACGAGAATAATTATATCCTTTGAACCATGGTTTGAGGGAAACTTTAGGAATGATAGAATACAGCCACCGACCTTTATCACTACCATTCCAACTTGTCTGCCAACATTGAAGTGCACGTTCACGAGGAAAATGGAGATATTCATCAAAAGTAATTGGCCTATGAAATAACAGTCCTTCCGTAGCGCCCTTCTTAGCAAGAAGATCAGCATACAAAAGTGATATTAAATGATCTACTTATCAAAACACTTAAAAGATGTTGGATTCCAGACAAGAAATACGAAGAATATCTAGACCTTACCGAACGAAGCGCCTCTAAAGAGCTGAGACTATCAGAAAAAATGTAAAAATGTTCAGGGGACAAGTTCTGAATATGTTGTAATGCAGTGTATATTGCAGCCAATTCCGCAACAAACACCGAACAGGGTAAACTAAGCTTACGGAATATGGAGAAGTTAATATTAAATACCCCAAAACCTGTGGAACCATTAAGACTAGATCCATCAGTAAAAAAAAATTTGATTGAGTCAATATGTTTATATCTTGACAAGAAAATTGCAGGCATGACTATTTGGCGGAGATCACTGGAAATACCACTCACATACACTTTCATTGACAAGTCAAAATTAATAGAAGGATTGAACAAAATTGAAGGAATGGTCTGGAAACCAAGTAAAGCAGATGGGCTTTCCAGGGTCAGAAATTCAAGATATAGCGACATTCGCTTAGATTGAGTGCCTGAGGTTAGCATTTTTTCAAAGTTTGTTATCACTATCGGATTGAGTGTTTCACAACGTATCAAAAAACGAAATGATAACTCGAAAAAGCGCACAGAAAGAGGAAGGATACCAGCTAAAATTTCTAGGCTCATTGTATGTGTTGACTGCATACATCCTAGAGCAATACGCAAACAGCGATATTGGATCCTTTCCAGTTGCATAATATGAGTACGGGCAGCGGACCTGAAGCAAAAACTTCCATACTCCATCACAGATAGAACGGTTGTTTTATACAACCTAATCAAATCGACGGGATGCGCCCCCCACCGAGTCCCTGTTATGGATCGGAGAAAATTTATTCGTTTCTGACATTTTTGTTTCAAGTAACCTATGTGTTTACCCCATGTGCCTCTAGAATCAAACACAACTCCTAAATACTTGAATGACGGCGAGTGCCTAATTGTTCTATCCAAAAGTTTAAGTTGCAATTGTGCGGGACGGTGTTTTCTTTAAAACACAACCATTTCTGACTTTTCAGAAGAAAACTCAATACCCAATTTACAAGCCCACTCAACCAAATTATCAAGAGAAATCTGCAAGGGATTATACAGATGAATACTGTCTTTGCCTGTTACCGACACTACACAATCATCTGCATATTGTCTCAAAGTACAGTTTCCTGATAAACAAACATCGATGTCATTTACATAAAAGTTGTAAAGGATTGGACTAAGACATGAGCCCTGAGGAAGGCCCATGTAGCTAATCCGTAAAACTGACGAAGAACCATGGGAAAAACTCATATGTTTTTCACGCATTAGGTTAAACAAAAAACTATTTAATTTTGGAGAAAACCCATTTAGATGAAGTTTTTCAAAAAGAACCTCAATGGAAACTGAATCAAACGCACCCTTGATATCTAGGAACACTGATGCCATTTGTTGCTTACTACACAAGGCTATGTCAACCTCTGATGAAAGCAGAGCAAGACAATCATTAGTTCCTTTACCTCTACGAAACCCGAACTGCGAAGGTGAGAGGAGGTTGTTGGATTCTATCCAGCTGTCTAAGCGACATAGAATCATTTTCTCTAATAATTTTCGAATGCAAGAGAGCATTGCAATTGGTCTATAAGAATTATAATCAGACGCAGGTTTACCAGGTTTCAGAATAGCTATAACTGTAATCTGTCGCCACTCATGTGGAACAACGTTCTGCTCAAGAAAAACATTGAACAATTTTAACAAACGTTTCTTCGCATTATCAGGTAGATTTTTCAATAAGTTGAATTTGATCCTATCTGACCCCGGAGCCGTATTGTTACATGACAGAAGTGCAAGCGAAAATTCAGCCATACTGAATGGAGGAGCAATATCATCAGATGTCTCCAGGAAGGGAGGTGGAGCGGGGGCTGAATCTGGGCATATCTTCTTGGCAAAGTCAAAAATCCACCTTTCAGAATATTCAATCTGTTCATTTGAATGAGAAGAATTTCTCATTTGTCTGGCAACTCTCCAAAGAGTGCTCAAAGAAGACTCTCGGGAAAGCCCATTCACAAAATTACGCCAATAACCTCTTTTTTTGGCTTTTATGAAGCTTTTGAATTTACGCTCAAGATAAATGTAATTGTCGTAACGTTCGCAGGAACCCGATTTTCGCCAATCCTTGAACGCATTCGATTTTTCTTTATAAAGATCTGTGCAATCTTGATCCCACCACAGATTAGGAGGACGACTGCGAAACGAATTCCCAGGAAAACGTTTCGTCTGAGCATCAATAGCACTATCATGAATTAATCCAGCTAGAAAATTATACTCTTCTAACGGGGGTAACTCACGAACTAATGCCACTGATTCTGAAATAACTGAAGAATATCTCTTCCAATCAATGTTTCTAGATAAATCATGCTGAACATTCATAGTTCCTGACGATTCAGAATAATTCGAAATAGAAACGGTGATTGGCAAATGATCACTTCCATGTGGATCTTGGATAACCTTCCAATAACAATCTAATGATAAAGAGGAAGAACAAAGGGAACATGACTTGACAATTCATGGAAATGAACGTGATAGTTAGAGGATCCCCAACCAGGAAGGTTATTGTTGGAAGGAGCAGAAAAATGAGAAGAAGCTTCTGGTTGATTAGAGGATAACCCTCTTTTTTTAGCAGGTTTGGAGGAGGAAGTATTTTTTTCTCTTTCTAGCTCTTCTCGCGATTATTGGATCGAAAGTAGTATCCGATTCATCATCCTCTGATAAAACAGAGAAACGATTTTCTGAAACCTCGGATACCTGAGGTGAAGCTGCCTTGAGAATATCAGCAAAGGATCGCTTAGAACGATCCTTAAGTGATTGCTTAAGTTTAAAAGAACGGGATTTGTATTTTGGACATTCCTTAACTGTGTGAGGAACATCTCCACAAAGAATGCATTTATCAGCATCCTTATTGCAAGTGCTTTCATCATGGTCGACTCCACATTTAGAACATTTAATTTTATTGCAACAGAAGGTTTTAGTGTGACCTAACTGTTTGCAATTAGTGCATGTCATAATTTTGGGAGTAAATAATCGAACTGGAAGACGAAGCTTATCAATGAGCACATAATTTGGAAGAGCTGTGCCCTCAAAGGAGATTCTGAAAGAACCAGATGGGAAATATTTCTTTTCGTTACCATCCATTAAAAATGAATTCAGGGATCTTACTTCCAAAATTTTCACATGAGGAAGTTCTACATCATGAAAAATACCCTCTGCGTTTTCGAAATCTTTTAGTTGGAGAGATTTTTCCGAAACCACACCATCGATTTCAACAATGTGTGCCGGAATATACACACGATATTCATCAGTGAATAAAGAATTATTAACAATCGCATTAGCGTCTTTGCAATCCGAGAGCACAACACGAAGTTTGTCTTTATTCACTTTTGTAATTTCCAAGACACTTGAGTACTTAGACTTCAAGTCTTTGCAAATTTGGGTCACCCTTAAAGGTTTCCCTTTGGGACGGAAGAATACCACCCAACGTGTTTTCGATGATCCCGAAACGTTCTGGTATTGTCGAATTCGAGAAAGATTCTTGGAAGGAACATTCTCAATGATTGAATGCTGAAGAGAATTAATTGGATTTTGAACCGAGGTGAGTGAAACAGGATCATTTGTTGGTTGTGTCGAATTTTTTGTTGGGTTGGGTGTCGAATTTGACAGTGATTGGTTCTTCTTTTTCTTTGAAGGACGAACTTCAGAAAAACAATCATGAGGAGTATCTACGATGGACATATCAACATCGGAGGTTTCGTTCCCCTCCATTTAGAAAAATTTATGAAACAAAACTGAGAGTAGAAAGAGCATAAAATGTCTAACACGTACAGAAGATAAAATAATTATATATGTATTAAAAAAAACAAAATATTTAAAAAATAAATAAAGAAACAGATAAATAGAATAAAACAAAACAAAAACTTAGCTGTTTAAATTTTCCAGAGGCAAGAGATCTTCAAAAATCCTGTTCTAAGGTTCAATACAGCTTCACACACCGAAAAGTACTTGAGAATGCAAAAATCGAATATCTTCTTCGAGGAATTTCACTCGCTGAACAAATGGGTCCAGTTACTGCACTATTTCTTCCGGAAAAAGTTTTCAAAACGCTGAAATGTCTTAGAGAAAGAAAAATCACAAAGAAAATCTGAAATATTCGTTATGATGAAAATTATACGTCACCTTTATTCCACGGCTTGCTGATGTATATAATTTTTTTTTTGTGTTGAGAACTGTCGATTGATGGTATATGAGCAGAGGGTCCAAAGCTCCTAAGGAAGATGGTTGTAATGGCTCTTATTCGTGGTTGTTATATAAAGAAAGAATTGGATAAACTTCTAATCACATCATTTACCACGGTGAATTCTGATTCTTACCTCCCCCACTATTCAACTATCCATTTGATAATCTTGATAATTGATAAATTGATAATCACTAGGGAACCACGCTCTAGAGGCGACCCTTCAGGCCTTCGGGCGGCGATTATCATACTAACATTCCGTCCCTTCTCCTGGTGACTGTAAGGACGTGGCCGGCGTCGTTATTGGCTGCTTAATGCTCCATTCACCGAAACTTGCACAATGAGGATGATTTGTTACTCCCAAGCAACGTTCAACGTTTTTGTGCAATTTCGCTGGTTCAGGTCAATCACGGGAAGCAACTACGAATTGTACGGTCTACCTAAGCTCAAGCTCTAATCTTGTTCCAGAATGTAATATGTGGTCGCATAGAATCCGATTGTAGAATTTAAAAAGGAAAAATCCCTACTCTACAAGTATGGATCAATAAGTGGAATGAAAATGAAATGAATTAAGATGCATTTTTGGAAACTTATGTTTCTCAAATTCTGTCTCACAGAATTGTGTTCTGATGTTTTCTCCTAGACTGAAACAGATCGACAAGTTCAAAATTGTTGTGTGTAGGTGACACGGACAATTGGCAGAGGTATCCGTATATCCGTGGTAGGCTCTTGCTATTTTGTTTTGGTGTTGGCTTTCATATTTTGTGAACACTGGTGTAAACGACCTTATAGATTGATAGTTTAATTATTTATGTATTGATAAACATAGTTTTCATGCTGAAATATCTTTGTTTTCGTGTTTGAACCTCATTTTTAGTACTTTATTGTGTTATCCGCGATTTTCGTTATCCGCGCTGACTTTGCCAGACTATTCCTTGGATAATCGGGGTTCTACTGTATATTCATCTTCCTTTGTACCCACAGTTTCCACAGCTCCTATACAGTATTAGAAGCCACAATCTTCCAATTTTTGGATGTCTTTCTCACATTTGATCACATTTTCTGGTATTACGTTTGTATGCGTAATGAACGGAAGTATCGGGGAAAAAACCTTCTTTCCTTTTTTTTTTCAAAAGTTTGTCTAAACCTGGGAAACAGCAGTTCCGCGCAGTCGAAAAACGTTCAATTTGTATTATTTTTAGAAAATTCTTTCCTCGCCGAAATTACGATATGTCTTTTGAAAAATTTATTGATTTACAATACTTTGCGAAATCGTAACCATTTAGGAAAAGTTATATAATTAGTTTATCCAAATTCTATTCTTCATAAAACAAAGTTTTATCCTAGGATTGTCCGTTTTCCAAATATAATAAATGCTCTATTCTTTGACCATTTTTTAAAAATAAGTAAATGATTTTGAATACACCCTTACAAAACATCACTCAGTGAAAAAATGAAAATTTTAACTTTGGATAGCTGTTATCTAAAGTACAAATTTTAACAAAAAATTAGAGAGAGTCGAGACAGTGGTCAGTTGATTTGGCGTGGATTTACTCTATATTTTAATAGAAAGCATATAACGGCTAATAACATTTGGAAGGTTTCTAACGTCGTACGACCATAGAAAATCCGAACTGAATCGGTGATGGGGTGAGGTGGTTCACACAGGCTCTCTCTCTAATTTGATTTTTACTATTTCGGATATTACTTTAGAATGCACTTTTTAAAATAACTCTTCAGTTTCAACTTTTGGTGGCCCTTAAAAAAGCCGATAGTTTGCGTGGTTTTATGGTAGCAGCTGAACATGGTTGAGTCATGATTAATTCTTGTCCACGCGAAAACAGTACACAAGCGTTTAATAAATAGAAATTGTCACATTCAATGAAAAAAAAACATAGGAATAATGATTCTGGTGTGGAAAGATAGTAGCATCTTTGAAATATCGACAAATTATTACAACGCTCGAATGAGTAACGTTAACCGATTGAATCGGCATGTGTTCACACCCAATGACTCTAATCCGGCAAATCTAAATTGTTGAATGTACCGTTGTATGAAAAAGTTCCTGAAGTGGTGACACAAATATTTTTTTTCTGCGAACTGGAAATTAATTTAATCAATTAACACATGAAAAAAGCTAGAATGACAAACTATCAATTACACCCTTCAACTATCGCAAGATTTTCATCAATAAATCCATAAGTTATCTTCGTCAACAACGAGAGAGATCTTCATGTTCAACATCCAACTATGGCAAAAATTGTATTAGCGAGAAATTCCATGTAATTTTTACTAGCATGAAAAAGTGAAGTTTATTCCCGTTGAAGCAACTATTTCAGTTATACATGTCCAGATACCACAAGAAAGTGTTTTGATCAAATTTCCATAAACTCTCACATCGAACAAAACTATAAATCATATTTTTTTTGTAAATTAATATTCATGAAGTATCATATATGACTTACGACATATTTGAAAAATCGTCTCGTCCTGTTCCTAACATGGAAAACTTCATTCAGACATACTAATCTAAAAAAGGACACACTGCCTCTGCAAAACATTCTTTAATTTTGATACTGTACTTTCGAAGTACCGAATTATTTATCGATAGACTATCTGTCAATTGATTTTTTTTTTCTCATCTTTTCACAATTTTCATGAAGGAAAAAATTTCGTCGTCTGCAAAGGAATCAAAAAAGAAATTCTCAAAACGGTGATTTCAGAATTGGCAAACCATTTTTTCATGACTGGTAAAGTTAATTCGTCGGATGATCAGAAAACTGGTTTGGCTGAGTGGAATAAAGTCTTTTTGTCTAATGGTTTAGAATGGATACAG
Organism: Toxorhynchites rutilus septentrionalis; assembly: GCF_029784135.1. Lineage (NCBI taxonomy): Eukaryota > Metazoa > Arthropoda > Insecta > Diptera > Culicidae > Toxorhynchites > Toxorhynchites rutilus. The sequence continues at coordinate 11,059,809 of NC_073746.1, forward strand.
TTTGAGTCCCGGCTTTCGCTTTCACACTGTGTAGTAACGAGAATGATTCGCTACACACCGCTAGGTGAATAATCGCGTATTATTTTATGGATATGCTTAATGCCCTGCGATTAATAAATCTTTCGGAGTAAAACATTCACTGCTGCAGACGCTACTGGAAGTTCGCGCGCCCGCAGCTTCGAGAAACCGGGCAATAGGCCTAACAGCATCGATTCTTCCTCCGCGTAAATTAATTCGAATGGCGAAACAACTTTTGCCAGCGAAAGCTCTCCTTCCGGCAGCACACCTAGTTCGAGGAGAGAAGATATGCTCACAATCAGTTCGCCCAATTCGTGTTCTTCATCAATACAGCAATTGTGTGAATAATATATTTTAACTGAGTGTACGCTTAGCTCGGTAAGTGTTTAGACGCCCTCCAAAAGCCTCACCAAGATGCGCCAAAATCGCATCCAACGCGCCCGGAAGTGAAATTTAAATCTGCTTTCTGCTACAATCTTTTTCATCTCTTGTCGTGACGAGACGACGCCTCGTCGCACCGAGACTCATCGATTCGATAGTTAGTCACCATGTTGAACCGTGTCGAAAACGAGGAAAAAAACAATTAGGAACCGGTTCGCTGCAAGAGATGCGGGAAAAAACATAATCGCATGTAAAGCGAGACACAAAACGCTAACGCCGACGAACGTTTGAATATTTAACGGGTTTTTGACGAAATGAAAAGAAAAAGAGAGCCTTTTTTGCCGGAATCATCTGTTTTTGGTGACGATTGTCAGAGAATCGAAAACAGAAGACAAATCATTGACCTCTTTGTCCATCGAGGCTGTCGCTTAGAAGTCGGTGTTCGAACAGTAAGACTTCATCTCACGGGAAGGTTTCTCCGGAGAAAGCAAAACCAACCAAAACTTCGGTTTATGGCGTCGGTTCCCAAAAATGTTCATCACATCATTTGCATTGCGGTCTTAGTTTAGAGCATGATTTTAACATGCATTATCGTTCTAGCACTCGCCGCAAAACTGGATTCAAGGAAGAACATTCCATTTAGGAATCTGGACCAATGAAAGAAATCAGAAATCAGAAAACCAGTTCCAAAATTTTTTGTATGGTGCTGTCCGGTTTCTGCGACAATCTGCTAACGGGTGTGCCTCGAATAACTCCAAATTGGTCGTTGTGGATAGCCGACGCGTTTTGCGTGGGTTTCGCGATTATAAAAAATGTCTTCGTATTAGCATATCTGTTATGAAATATTCTAGAGTGAATGATTGCAGATAAATTCTTCCGTGGAGGATGCCATTCGGCTTCAGACGAATCGTCAAGAGAACAAATGATGATAAATGAATTAGAGATAACTATTTGTAATCGGGAAAGAAGTTCTCGACTCAAACGTACAATCAAGGCGTGTTACAGAAATATACAGAAAATACAGAAAATACAGAAAATACAGAAAAAACAGAAAATACACTAAATACACTAAATACACAAAATACACAAAATACACAAAATACACAAAATACAGAAAATGCAGAAAATGCAGAAAATACAGAAAATACAGAAAATACAGAAAATACAGAAAATACAGAAAATACAGAAAATACAGAAAATACAGAAAATACAGAAAATACAGAAAACACAGAAAATACAGAAAATACAGAAAATACAGAAAATACATAAAATACAGCAAAAACAGAAAATACAGAAAATACAGAAAATACAGAAAATACAGTAAAGGCAAAAGATACAGAAAATACAGAAAATACAGAAAATACAGAAAATACAGAAAATACAGAAAATACAGAAAATACAGAAAATACAGAAAATACAGAAAATACAGAAAATACAGAAAATACAGAAAATACAGAAAAAACAGAAAATACACAAAATACACAAAATACACAAAATACACAAAATACACAAAATACAGAAAATGCAGAAAATGCAGAAAATACAGAAAATACAGAAAATACAGAAAATACATAAAATACAGAAAATACAGAAAATACAGAAAATACAGAAAATACAGAAAATACAGAAAATACAGAAAATACAGAAAATACAGAAAATACAGAAAATACAGAAAATACAGAAAATACAGAAAATACAGAAAATACAGAAAATACAGAAAATACAGAAAATACAGAAAATACAGAAAATACAGAAAATACAGAAAATACAGAAAATACAGAAAATACAGAAAAAACAGAAAATACAGAAAATACAGAAAATACAGAAAATACAGAAAATACAGAAAATACAGAAAATACAGAAAATACAGAAAATACAGAAAATACAGAAAATACAGAAAATACAGAAAATACAGAAAATACAGAAAATACAGCAAAAACAGAAAATACAGAAAATACAGAAAATACAGTAAATACAGTAAATGCAAAAAATACAGAAAATACAGAAAATACAGAAAATACAGAAAATACAGAAAATACAGAAAATACAGAAAATACAGAAAATGCAGAAAATGCAGAAAATACAGAAAATACAGAAAATACAGAAAATACAGAAAATACAGAAAATACAGAAAATACAGAAAATACAGACAATACAGAAAACACAGAAAATACAGAAAATACAGAAAATACAGAAAATACACAAAATACACTAAATACACAAAATGCACAAAATACAGAAAATGCAGAAAATGCAGAAAATACAGAAAATACAGAAAATACAGAAAATACAGAAAATACAGAAAATACAGAAAATACAGAAAATACAGAAAATACAGAAAACACAGAAAATACAGAAAATACAGAAAATACAGAAAATACAGAAAATACAGAAAATACAGAAAATACAGAAAATACAGAAAATACAGAAAATACAGAAAATACAGAAAATACAGAAAATATAGAAAATATAGAAAATACAGAAAATACAGAAAATACAGCAAAAACAGAAAATACAGAAAATACAGAAAATACAGTAAATACAGTAAATTCAGTAAATACAGTAAATACAGTAAATGCTAAAAATACAGAAAATACAGAAAATACAGTAAATACAGAAAATACAGAAAATACAGAAAATACAGCAAATACAGAAAATACAGAAGAAAAAGAAAATACAGAAAATACAGCAAATACAGTCAATACAGAAAATGGATAAAATACAAAAAATAAAATAAAAATAAACCAGAAAAAGGACGGAAAACACAGAAGACAATACAGCAAATGTGGGGAAAAAAATATTGGAAATGTAAGATACTAGCTAATTGAGCATGTTGCATACTCAATTTTCCAAAATTGTTGTAGATTGTCTTTTTAACTTTTCTTGCATTTATCGAAATTATTAAACACATGAAACCCATGAGACTATTAAAATATGGTCTGATTGTCTGAATGAATCATTCGGCGTTGGACTGTTTGAGAGGACATATTCATACTTTCGAGAAAAGTCCACAACATGCCGCTAGATAAATCACAATGTTTTTTTTGGATTACCTTAGTGATTAAATTGTCTATATTTTTTCTTTATTTATGCTATAATAATTCTGTTTATTCCCTGTAAATTTTTTTGTATTTTGTTGTATATTTTTTCGCATCTTTCTGTTTTTTTCTGTGTATGTTTTTTTGCTGAACTTTTCTTTTACTTTTTCTGTGTATTTTCTGTACGTTTTTTCCGTATGTTTTGTAATTTTCTGTATTCATTTTGCATTTTTATTTTTTTCCCCTTCTTTTTGTATTTGTGTTACATTTTTGCGTATTTTCCTGTATCTGGTTTATTTCTCTTTTGTATTTGATCTGTGTTATTCCTGTAATTTTCTGTATTATTCCGCATTTTGCTCTACTTTTTTTTATGTATTTTCTGTATCTCATCTGAAATTATTTCTTTTTATATTTTTCCTCAGTTTTCCAATATTATTTCTATATTATTTATTTGCTATTTTCGGTGTTTTTTGATATTTTATCTGTGATTTACTTTATATTTTTTTCCTTCAATTTTCTGTACTGCTTATTTCTATTCCTGTCATAATTCCGCGTTTTTTTTGTATTGTATTTTGCATTTTTATATACATTGTATTTCGTATGTGTGCCTTCTGTATTATTTTCTGTATGTTTTCTGTATTTTTTTTGCATTATTTCGGTAGTTTCCGTATTTTCCTGCATTTATTCTGCATGCCTCTTTTATATTTTTCCCAGTTTTTGAAACTTTTTTCTATATTCTTTCTATATCTTCCTTGTATTTTTCTGTTTTCTTTTTTCGTTTAGAAAAATACAGAAGGAATACAGAAAAAACTGAAAAATATAGACAATGTTTAAAAAATGATTCTATGTACATTTTTTAAATTTTATAATGCATAAATAATACGGAAAAACACAGAAAAAAGGATACATACCAAACCAATAGAAATAAAACAGAAAAAAACTGGAGAAAATGCGAAACTACTGAAACTACAGAAAAGATATTAAAATTACAGGAATGAACGTTGCAAACAGACAAAACACATGCAGAGAAATTACAAAAAGGTACAGAAAGTTACATATACAGTTCAGAAAAATAATGATTAAATATTAAATTAAAATGGACAAAATATGGAAAAAAATACGGGAAAATACAACACAAAAACAGCAAGAATACAGAATAAATTTAAAAAAAATATTAGAAAAAATACAGAGAAGAATACAGAAAAAATGCAGAAGATACAGGAAAGTTACAAAAAATACAGAACAAATGCAGAGAAAAATACAAAATGATGCAGAACGAATAAAGAAAACTACAAAAAAAGTTTAGATAAAATACAATACATAAAATATAGAAGACGAACAGAAAATGCAACAAAAATACAGACAAAAAAAGGTATAATAAAAAACAGAAAACATACATAAAAATATACAGATAAAAATTGAAAAGTTCATACAAATTTGAAAAAAATAAACAAAATAAAAATACCGAATAACAGGACTTCGAGAAAAAATACAAAATACGGAACTACACAAACCCTACACAAAACCTAAAAAAAAAATTTGCAGAAAATTCTTGTTGTTGGGTGTTGTGTCCGGGACACGATCGCTTAGGACTAAAAAATTAATTTATTCAATTCGCACGTTTATCATTTTGAATGTTATTTTAAAATAAATCGGAATTTTCGAAATATGTTTATAGAAGAAAAGTTTGGTAGTTCTGGAAAGAGCCAATGGTTTACGTGGTTTTTTAAAATCAGTTGAAGATGGTTGAGCCATGTTTCCATCGCGAGAATAATACGGCTTGTACGACAATTATGAGAATCCATTGCAAGTGTTATTCCTTTCCTTGGTGCTATAGCTATAACAGTTATCGCAGCGATCTTTTGCCAGTTTACATACACACGGCCGCAGGCGATTGTTTGGTCTACCACTACAGTTATTCCACATGTTAAATAAACAAAACATTGGAACCGCTTAATGGTAACTATTTCAATCTACATTTGGTAACGCATAAAAAAACATGAAGGGGTGCGAATAATTCGAAAATACACAATCGTTCTCTACCAGACTGTATGAAAAAAAAAACAATCCGGTTGTATGATTGCATCGAGTTACACCTTGGATTTGATTTGATGACATTTGACGGTATTAGTTGGATAGCACACAATTGATCCGAACCAAATATACGGGAAAAAGGGAATTACTCAAATTTCCATCAATTTAAATCATTTTCACACTAGGGAATTGTTATGTAGAATGTATCAAACAAATCTTAGAAAACTTTCGATTCGATTGGTATGCATATCACCGGAAATCCGCAAAACCAGTTTTTACCCTTAACATTATTTCCTGACCTGTTTCCTAACAAATTTAAGTAAATAACACGAAAAGATGCTAAATGCAGGAAAAATACATAAAAATAAAGAAAAAACTGCAGTAAAATACAGAATAAATACAAAAAATAGAAAAGAATGCAGAAAATGATATCAATTCTGCTAAAAATCGCAAAAAAATACAGAAAAAATTTTGAAAGAATACAGAAAAATTCAAAAAAAAAAAAGCAGAACAAATACAGAAAAATATAGAAATAAGCCAGAAATCGTACCGAAAAAATACAGAAATTAATTCAGAAAAACACAGCAAATATAAAGAACAAAATCACAGAAAAGGCGAAAAAAAATACAAAAGTAAAACAGAACACAATAAATAAACTATATAGGGAAACAACAAAAAAAGAACAGGAAAATACGACAGAAATGCAGAAAAAAAAACAGAAAAACTTTAAAAAATATATAGCAATATAGAAAATGTGAAATATGCGATAAACATCCGCACTACCACACTACTAATTAACTAACTAATAATTAGGCCCACCGATCGCATGTTTTCTGACCCGCTTTGGAAAATGAATTTGCGTACATATATTAAAGTCATGACGAGCATCATGACTTTCAATCGATTGCGTTGCATCTTCTCGACGAGTACTTTGGAGAAGCCTGCCCCGGGTGCCGTATGACTTCATCTGCCCAGAACAAATCTCTTTCCACGAGAGCGGAGCTTCAGCGGTTCAGCGGTGGCGAATCTTCTCTTGACGTCTATTTATTACGAGATTATATGATTGTGTATCGGGGTGTGTGTATACCGGCGCACATCTCGCAGTGCCTCGCCTGCGGATTCAAGTGACAAGGAATGAGATGTATGAACAGAGTAACAAAAAAAAAAAAAAAAGAATGAGAATATTAAAATCCATGAGTATGATATATGTGCACGATAATGTGATGGCCGTGTGGAAGAAACGATACGATGCTGGCGGCGGGCGGTCATGGCGTATGAGTATTTATGTGCTTCTGCAAACAAATAAGAATGTGACTCTTTTTTTCATATTTACCGGGCTTAGATGCTCCCGGGGAACGATATTCAAATCGCATGTCATGCAATATGACTACCCCACGCCACGCTCTACTGCCAGAGCGCGAACTTGTTGCTATGGCCGCTCAACATTTGGGGATGATTCTTCCTGCCGGGTATCTTGCTCTGCTGCGCACTTGTCTCTGTCAGATGGGAGTCCTTTGTGCAACGAACATCCGCTGCTTTCGGTGACATAATTCTAACCCTGGGACGAAATTCATGGATCGATTTGAACGGTGTTGAAGTTCCATCATTTGAACTGTCATTTGGACTCATCTCAATCACGCCACGAGTGGCGGATCCGATATCGAGAAGTAATAATAATAATTCCACTGGAAGAAAATATTTACTTCCGTCCCATTCGTGGATTCGTGGAAAAACATACTCAAGTAATCAGCAGCGAACTGCTGCATCACGAGTCTTTCAGCATCATCAGTTTCATTCACAATAAATGAGAGGTTCAATCGTCTTGACATCAATCAGTGGATGTCGCGTTCGTTTTATTTGAACGGCAGCCGTTTCTTGTTTACTGTCGTTATTAACGACGACGAGCCACAGAAGAGTGAGAAAGAGGGGTGAGAACTGGGAGGGGAACAGTCATCCATTAACCGCAGGAGAATAGTTAACGTTAACCGTGAGAGTGTATGCATGATGGAAATTGTTTGTTCACCTTTGTCGGATCGGAACCAACTCAATCACCTTAGGGCTCATCCTCACCACAGGTCGACCCCCAGCCAGTCGGTACGCCTCAGTGAACTCCCCCTGTGAACAAACAGGATTTGTCATGATCAGTGCAGTCATTCAGCTGGAAAGAAGTCCGACAGCTAGCTAGAACTTGTCCGAGCTGCGAGAGCGGTGATGCACCGAAGATGTTCCGATCAAGGACGGTGTTGTTTTGCACGGCAAAAATAAATTGCACGAAATCCATAACCATCGACTTTGGCAGGCAGGTGTATGTGGGGAGATAAACAACATGACAAATGGTAAAGAAGGGGAAATTTTAAAGCACAAAGCCACTAATTGAGTACATGCAAATCATCGAGGGTAAATATGAGTTGCAAAAAAAAACCATGAGTATAGCGTATTTGCAAACGTTCGCTTCGAAAGTATCTAGTAAGTATGGAAGTATGGATTAACCATTCGTCATCCGTTCCAATCTCATACAAGTCTCCCGATTAACCACCATTATTCTGTTTTTGTTCCTGTCGGCGAACAGTCAAAAGCCATTCAGGCGAAAGGGCTCGTATAATTCTGCATCACCCGCACACCTGGTTGTTTTTATGCATTTTGGCAATGCAGATTGAAATAATTAACTAATTTCAAAGGTTTGTATATTAAAAATATATAATCGTCTGTGACCGTGTTTATGTCAACTAGAAAGGATCGCCGCGATAGCTGTTAAGGCTATAGCACCAAGAAAAAGAGGAATAATACAGGTAAACTTCGATATAACGTACATTTCACTTTCAAAATTGTACGTTGTATCGAATTGTACGTTATATCGAAGCATAATAAAGTACTCACAAACGTAGTCTATAATACATTATTGTTTTGCTGTTTTAGTAAAGTTAATGAATAACTTCAATCAGAAGACGAAGCCAGCTTTTCTCATGATGTTTCCCTTCGTACTGTTGATTAAAACTTGATTTGTTTAGAATCCGGAATTACAAAACCAGCTGTATTTCGGGATTGATTGAAGGTACAAAACTTGTTTTAGCATTACAATACAGATATTCCATTGTTCTATCAGAAAAAAATATTGAAAAAAAAATTCCTTTACACTTTGGAAATGTGTACGTTATATCGAGGTAAAATGTACGTTATATCGAGTGACGTTATAACGAGGGTACGTTATATCGAAGTTTCCCTGTATTTGTGATGAATTATATTTAATCTCATGCTCGTCGTATTATTCTTTTGTGGGAAATAATGACATGACTCAACCATCTTCAGCTGATTCTTCAAAATCACGTGAATCATTGCCTCTCGTCAGGACCAGCGACAGTTTCTACTACAGAGTCAGTTTGAAAATTTCGATGCACTTGAAAATAATATTCGAAGTGATAAACGAGTGGATTGAACAAAATAATGTCGAAGTCTACATTCAAAAAAATTCAGGTAATCAATTGTTAGAATATGGGTTGCATTTTGAACTAATAATTCACTGGTTTTTACACGGATTTTGAAAATAACATGGTTTATTTTTACGCGGATTTTGAAATTTACGCGGATTTTGGAATTTACACGGTTTTTTTACGCGGATTTTGGTATTTAGGCGGTTTTCTTTTACGCGGTTTTCGTTTACGCACGTATCTGCCGCGTAAAAAGCGACTCCAGTGTATTTTTGTGCATGTTGTCTGTATTTTATCTGAATCTGTTCTTAATTATATCTATTTTTTGTTTACTTCTTCTTCTTGTATTTTTGATCTTCTTCTTCCTTCTTCTCCATTCTGTATTGTTTCTGTATCTTTCGTATTATCTGTATTTTGTCTGTTTTTTTGTATGTTTTCTGTGTTTTCTCTGCTTTTTTGTAGTTTCTGGCAATTGTTGTATTTTCTGGGTTTTTTATTTGAATTTCTTCTGTATTTCCTCTGTATACTGTTTCTCTGCATTTTTTGGGTTATCATGTAATTCATCTATATTTTTTTGCGTTTTTTCAGTGTTTTATTTTTGTAGTTTTTGTGTGGTTTTCAGTATTTATAACGAATTTGCTTTACGTGTGTTTATTAAACTTCTTTTTGCCTTTTTTGCTTTTTTCTGCATTCTTTTCCATTTTTTTTTTACATTTCGGTTATTTTGTCCGTATTTTTTCTGCATTTCATCTATACAGGGAAACGTACCCTCGTTATAACGTACCCTCGATATAACATCACTTATCGAGTGATATAACGTACACTTTACCTCGATATAACGTACACATTTCCAAAGTGTGAAGGAACATTTTTTTGAATATTTTTTGTCTGAAAGAACAATGAATTATCTGTATTGTGATGCTGGAACATGTTTTGTACCTTCAATCAATCCCGAAATACAGTTGGTTTTGTGATTCCGGATTCTAAATGAACCAAGCTTTAACCAACAGCACGAAGGGAAACATCATGAGAAAGGCTGGTTTCGCCTTCTAATTGAAATTATTTATTAACTTTAATAAAAACAGCAACACAATAATGTATTCTAGGCTACGTTTGTGAGTTCTTTATTATGCTTCGATATAACGTACAATTCGATACAACGTACAATTTTGAAAGTGAAATGTACGTTTTATCGAAGTTACCCTGTATTTTCTCTGTGTTTATTTCGTTTTTTCTGTATTTTTCTGTTTTTTATCTGCATTTTTCTATCTATGTTAGGTTTTTTTTCTAACACAAAGGAAAAGTTGCCTGGGCAGATCCAATAACGCAGCCGTATATGGAGTTTCTCGAACTTTCTGAGCAATAGCAAATTTGAAGAAGCTTTAAGTAGAATTTCTGTGGATTATTTCTCGTACACGAAATTCTTTTCAACTGGACAAAAATCCAGGTAAATCTATGCAATTTTCAAAAATGCACGACAACGTATCAGTGAACCCCAAAATGTTGATAATCGGAGGCCAAACATTCTTATGGATTTCATCGCCGTGATTTTCGAAAAACAACATAAATTGGAATTTCATTTGAAGCAGAACATTTCCAGCAAGCGTTCAGTGAGAGTTTGTGAAGCACTGGAACTTTATTTCCAGTTTGAGAAAAAAAAAACAGTTCCATTTCCATTCCATTTGAAGGTTCAAATAAACTGCTATAAATTTGAAATAAAAAAATAATAAAAATAATGATTAAAATAGGGAAAATGGAAATGGATGGGAAAATCAACACAAAATTAGTGAGTTTAGAAAAACCCGGCTCAGCCAAGAAAGTTGAAATCAGCCAGTTATGTAGTGTACTCTTAAATTCAGGTGAGTTTTCCATAGAATTTCATTCTTTAGAAACATTTCAGCTTAACATCTGTTTAATGAGCTTCAGCCAGTCTATAATATAATTCTACAATAATTTATAGAATTAATCGACAATTCCTCTACATTTCATTCAAATTCACATGAAGAAAATTCTTCCCGTCGACACTCGCACATTTAGAAGGCAAATTCTCGTAGCGTTGAAAGAGACAGTTTGTAAATTTAAAAGTTCTAGAAGTAAATGAATATGTTTTATTAGTTTAAAGTCTCTTTAATCCAACGCGCCATCACAACCAAGGATGGTTCCAATCGTATCAACGAGCGCTCGTTCAATTCTCTTATTTGATTCATTCAACGCACACAATAATATGTTTTAAATCACTCATGAAACAGAAAACTGACGTGTCAACGAAAACACTGAATGAACACAGAGTGAGCGTCATCGTTTGGTATTTGTGCGCGTGTTCATCGATGCTTGCTTGTATCATTTTATGATTCGTTCGTTAGTTTCTGCCGTCGCTTTACTTTCGTTTCCTGATCCGATTGGGTGCTTAGCCTCCGAGCTTTGGATCGAATCGCTTTGTGATAGAGTGGTGTCGCTCTCAGAAAAGAATTGCATCGCAAGGCAAAAATGCGATGCGATGAAAATATAACTTTTCGATGTGCTAATGCTCGCAGGTGCGCACCTAACAGTTGTCGTCTAATAACTTTTCAAAGGAAAGCCAATAGGGTTCAGTTTGCTTACTAAATAGTAACTATATATAACCTTCGAAACGCAATCTATAAATGCTTCGAGTTTTACTTGTCCAATATTTATTATAATACAAATTGTCAAATGCGAACTTTTGTCCAACAGTGGAGGCACAAGTTCGCAGCCTATGGGGCCATGCACTTATTGAAATAAGCTTTTGAGATAACTTGTATCAAAAATCAATGATTTATCATTGGTAGCGAGTGGAAAAATCATTAATAGCGTGTGTAGGCATCATCCAAGAGGGGATGGGTAGTTGATTACTTGCTGGCTAGACTGATTTGTTGTAAATTTCGAAAAGGCATACGATGCATCCTCATGAAGCTAGATCTCGTCCCTCTACTTTTGTAACCTGGTTGTATCCACGCTGGACTTTGATGGCTTTCGCAAAAACACCAAATCTTTGAAGAAATCATTTTGTCCAATGGTCTGCAATGGATGATCAGTTTCTCATACTGCTCACTCTCGACTAGAGATGAAACGGAATGTTGATTTTATTTTCATTACGGATGATCGAATTTTCCGGATAATCGAATCATAAGTAAATTAAAAGGAAATCTCTCGGTAAACGTAAAATAACTATGATTTGCACTGACTTATTTGTACAATGCAGTATCTTAGCCACAAATTGACTAGCGCCCCATGGGGGAGGAATAATGTTTTGAAATTCGAAAAAAAAAACATTGCCTTGTTACAGCTCATGAACCAAAATATTATTCAAATGATCAAGTCCAAATACAAGCAAAAGCTTGGCATCCAGGAGCTAAAATGTTGTATAGTGTATTTTTTCGAGGTAATCATTTTTTTTCAGGAAGTCCCATTCGTAAATTTGAGATGACCATTCTCATTGGCACTCTAATGCACATCGTTACTCATGAATTTATTTTTAAACCAAAATAAATAATAATTTGCAAGAACAAAATTAAATTAAATTAAATCTATTCTGCGATAATATCGTAACAAATGAAGATGCGAAATAGACATCTTTTGAGAATCCAATAAATCAAAGGACTATCCAAGCGGATTCAAAGATTAATCACTTATTTTGTATTCTTTGCAACAATGTATGGAAAATATTGTTATAGGATACTAAATATGACTTTTGACAGTATTACCATATATTTGAGTTCTTATATAGTACAACATAGTATCTATGAGGAAAATGCACCTTTTGGTATTTTTTTCACGCCATTCTCAATAGCTTTGAGACAAAAATATGAAAAAAATACTGAAAGTACATCTCACTAAGTTGTGTCGATAAATATTTTCAACCAATTTTTTCATCAAAAAATCAAATACTAAAAAAATTAAATTAATTTTTATTTTAATTTTAAATTAAAAACCTTTTTTTTTTGATTTTGAGATTCAGTACTACTCTAGTTTGTATTCAAATTTCTTTCTTCGTCAATTTTAGGTATATGAGATTTTTTTCAGAATTTTTAGAGTGTTTTTCACGGTACAAAAAAAAAATATATATTTTGAGGCATTTCAAAATAAAAAAAAATGTTGCTTTGAAACCCACTTTTGCTCTAATTTTTATTTAAATGCGTTCGCATGTTTTGTTTGTTTCCACATGTGACCACATTTTTCCACAATTTTTTTCGAATTTCAAAGAAAAACTAATTATTTTGGCCTTTGGGCATTTTTAATTTATTTTGAATTTAGAGACCCAATACTGCTCTAATAAAAAAAAAAAATTCTCGTATCTTAAAATATATGAGATTATCTTTACATTGGGTTTAGATGGTTTACCAAATTCATAGGAGTCAGCAGTACGATAGAGCTATGTAAGAAAAAATAAAGTCCTTGTGGAAAAATCATTCGGATTAATGAGAAGAACACTTAAAAAAATCCAAATTATTATAATTTTTTATTTTAATCTTACAATTGAAAACCACGAATACAATAAAATAATCGTTTTCAAGAGAATAAAAATAATATTGCAGACAATGAAGAAAATTATTTTTGTGTCTCGCAATGCTCTTAAATATTCAGGAAAAAATTACGCCACATGTAGAAAAAAAACACATACGGTCGCATTTAAATAAAAATTAGAACAGAAGTGGGTCTCAAAGTTTTTTTTTTCAAAATTTCGAAATGCCAGAAAATATATAATTTTTTTTTGTACCGTGCATTTATTTACACCACATCTTACTAAGGTGTATCGATTTGAAGATATTTATCGATACACCTTAGTAAGATGTACTTTCAGTATTTTTTCTTATTTTTGTCTCAAAACTATTGAGAATGGCGTGAAAAAAACGAAAAGCTGCATTTTTCACCATACCATATACCATATAAAGACTCAAATATATGGTACTACTGCCAAAATGATTTATTTAGTACACTATACAATATTTCAATATTTAATCATACAACTGGTGATTTCGTTTGGGGGCAGTTTTTATTCCCTTACCCAGCCAGACCCTTTGGGAATATGAAAAAAAAATTGTACCGCGCAACACTGAAAAAAATCACACATATCTAGAAAAGCCGTTCCTACATCTAAATTTTTTTTCAAAATTTCAATATTTATTTTAGTACTTAAATTTTTGGTGAAATTTTTTTTTGATAATTTTTCTTGATACACCGTAGTAAGATGCACATTCAGTATTTTTTTTCAAATTTTTATCTCGAAGCTTTTGAGGATGGCGTGAAAGAAACGAAAAAGTACGTTTTTCACTATAGATCCTACGTCAAACCACAAAGGGGTTCAAATAAACCGCCAAAATTTCTTATTTGATATCCTGTATAATATTTGCCAGACAGCTGGTGATTTGGTTTGGGGGCATCTTTTACACCTTTACCCGGGCATGCACTTTCGAATTTTTCTTATATGTAAATTGAATTTTAATTCCATTCAATTCAATTCAAATTTGAAAACTGTTCCTGTTTTAATTGTGCAACACGAATAATATGTTGCAGGTTTGTATTAAGATAAAAAAATTAATATCGCTGCGTTCTTTATTAACCCACATGTCTTCAAATGTTTTTCAACGTAACTTCAAAAAATATATTTCTACCATAATTATGTATTTGGAAAAGTTGTTGGAAAGTATGAGCTAGTTTATAAAATTTCATGAACATGACGGTACAACACGACAAACATATTAATATATATATATGTTATATATAAAATATAAATCTGTTTTCAAATATCTCGAGAATAGCTGCATTTAGATAATGAGCTTTTTTGTTTCAAATCACATCAGGTCTCATAGTTTGTGCCTAAAATGATTGTTAACATACAATCATTTTCGAAAAATTCATAAATGTTCGATGTTCCACGAAGTTCGTCAAAAATAGTTTTACCATCTTGGACTGCTTTTTTAAATGCTCCACATAATTTTTATTTAAATATGAAAAATATGAAGAGAAATTAAAAATACATATTTTAGATATTGGAAATTCAAGATTCCTCTTACTATAATCGATACGCCCTTTTCAAAAGTTACACTTGAGTCAAAAAAATCCCAAATGGTGTGGAAAACTCATGTTTCCTCCAACTCAAACTGAATACAAGCTTTCATTGGAATCAAAAATACTCATGTTTTGTCATTTGTCGATGTCATTTGGAATTGCTCTATTTGTTTTTTTTTTTTTAAATTTTGTTCATTTGTGTTCTCCCATTCGGGTTGTGTTGCATGCCGCAAAGTTTCAGCCTCTTATGCTAGCTTAGCCAGAATGTCATAAAACGTCGAGATTTAGTCTCATCTCGAATATTTTTTTGTCAAAAATCGGATTTTCAAGATTTTCGGAATACGAAAAATTTTTTTTTAGATTTTAAGACATTTTGAATCCATTTTTGTTAAATCCACGGGTTCCGGTGATTTTGCGGTTTTCAAAAAACTCAAACTTTGACCGTTTGCGCCACTCTCCCTTCAGTCCGATCGAACTGAAATTTGGCATAATAAGGGTATTTTTTCGAGGTGGTGAACATTTTTTATAGGGTAACTTTTTGAAATTTTATGGTCGATTTTTTCCCATTTCCCATTGGCACCCTAGTATACATCGATATCACATCGAGGTCCCTGTGTGCTGTGGCTGTTCAAGTAATCTGTTCGATAAAGCGAGATTCATTTACTTTAAACCCAAATTCGAGTGTATCAAATAAATTTCACCCACTAAGTGAAAAAATGGAAATTACCTGTCCCTGAGACCGTGAGCGCTCTGAACCCTCCGCCGCTTAGGCAGTCCAGCAATGACGATCAAACAACGAGCAAGCAACCTGCTCCAGCAGAAAAGAAAAACTCATCCCCAACTTCATCCTCTCTTCCTTTCATCTTTCATCGAGATAGGCACGACCGACCGGTGCGATTTGAATTTCGCCAGCCCGATAAAGCAGCACCGGGAATCCCCGATTCGACAGGTCGTAAGAATTTATAACTGATTCCTCGCCTGATTGAGTTAGTCACGGATTTTGGGGCCCTTTCCCTGGTTTTCCCTCGGTTTCCCACTCAGTGGGCGCAATGTGTAACGCCCTCCCGGAAATGGATAATAAGCTCACGATTCCACCTCCCGAAGAACTTTGTCTGAAACGCGAAGGCTTTCTTTGATCCCGTTTTTTGCATGCTTTATAAAATCTCTTCGCTCGATGCGATGAAGTCCACTTGAAATTGGAGCAAAGGCAACCCCTCCCGCTTGACCCAGGGTTCCTCTGGTTTTTCTTAGGCGCTTAGTATCATCATCATCATAATCATCGTGATCATACTGAATTGAATGCTATTACCAGCAGGCGGTAGGGAGGGACGATTCGCACGATAATTACTTTCCCCGTATCGCGCTACCTTCTGCTGGCCATAAATCACCAAGGGAACAACCCCCCGTGCGGCCGAAGCCGTCAATGGTTTTAATTTATTGTATCTTCCGAACGCAGCCTCGATAAGGTGGCTATTACCATATTGAGATTACACGCTCGCTGAAAGGTGCGTTGGAATCGGACGAGTTCCACAATACCCGGGATGCAATTTCCCGAGGAAAAAAATTAACCAAGAGCTGAAGATGGAGATTCAATTATTTCATCTCAAACGTCAATACCATAACGCTAGGCTGTATATAATTACGGAGCCGATAATTGTAACCTTAGGTCTGTGTTTCCCGTCACTTTATTTTTCATCCACTTTGTTACACATTTTGTTTCGTTTTTTGCACGAACGCGATACGGTTCACGACCTCCAGCAGGAACATTCCGATGGCAATTTGCCGCCAACTGGGATATCCTATTATTATTATGAGCTTTCCACGTTGGAATGAGATTTCGCTGCGCAAACGCGAGAGGAATGTTTGGAATTTTTGCGCTTGCCGAGAAGAAAGGGAGGGGAGGGGTTGTGGTTGATGAGCTGCCAGGAATCGTAACGGCAGGGGGCATCATAAGCTTTAGATTTTAATTATATAAATGCCGTATTCTTCTGTTAGAACAAATATGTACTAGAATGTTAATCTCTGGCAATCTGCTTTGTTATTTAAAGGATTTCCGTATTAAATTTAGAGTATGTTCATTTAAGGAAGTTTCCAACAATTGAACAATTTTCAAGAATAACGCAGACATAGACAGACCAGCTCTGATGACGAGTCTAATTTATACGAACAATTCAAGTAACTCGACAATGTGATTTTTTAAGAAAATACAAATGTCAATTTGAAAATAGTGATCGAAGCTACTCTCAACCAGTGTTGCCAAATTTAAATCTGTACCAGAGGGGTGGAAAATCTTTCTCATCTGCTCTTTTTCTTCAAAACATCTGTACCGAAATATGTACCATCGAAATTATTCGTTGTGGAAAAAAATTTGTTTTATTAGAATGAAAAAATACTCATTAATTTACTATAAATACTACATTTACATTTGCAAGTCATTCGTGTATTTGATGATGCTCATACATTGCTATAATGTTTAATCAAATCTTTTGATCTCAGAATAGCGTTCATCGTATCTTTGCTGAGCCGATTTCGAAGCTTATTTTTGTTCTTCAGAATTCTTGATATTCAGAAAAAAATTTCCAATGAGTGAAGCGTAGTGGGAACGTCACAAACGAGGCATCGAAGCGCCGAAAATACAATCGAACCGTCAATTCACATCAAAATTTTGTATACAATTCCTGCACATGCTCGTTTTCTAAAATGTCCTTACGATATTATTCCATCTTTAGGGTACGAGACTAACTCCAGATCTTGTATGTTCCCATCGTAGAACCCTGGAAACGCCTCTAACACAACGAAGTTCGTCCTAATGAAACTAATCAATTACAACTAATTGTAATTGCTTTTATGATCAGCAGCGCCAAGCGATACTGCGGCGTAAAATTCGTCGTGTACCTTAATGTTGCTTCATTCAGATGTAAGAAATTTCACAAGCGGAAAAAAATCTGTAGCAATCTGTACCAAAAATGACGAAAAGAAATCTGTACCTTTCCAGATAAATATGTACGTGTGGCAACACTGTTTACAACATATCAAAATGTTTCGTGATCTTCTGTTTCGAATAATCTCACGATATCAGCAGATCGCCGTTCAAATTTAAAAGTTTGTAGCCGCAAAGAAGTTTGTGTGGAAAATGGGGGTCTCGCGCGAGCAGTCGTTTTTCGTTCTTACCCTGCTCAATTTTATTTCGTGTTCTTTTCCATGACTATGGCTACAAAGCGTCCGTGTAGTGAAAAAGTGATGTTTCTAAAACATTCCGAAATCATTTCGGCGACGTTTTGCAATTGTGTCGGTTATAAACGGTTTCATATTAATTTAGGAATTATTGAATTTTGGAATGTGTGATTGTGGTGGTTCGGCTTGTGCATGGGTTGGGGATACAAATGGCGTTTGTGCTTGTCGTTTGTTTCGGTTATGGTGGTTGCTGGTGAACTTTTGAGGATGAGGGTGGATGATGCTCCTAATGGTACTGAATGAACGGCTTGGGAGATCAAGGATTCCGGTTAAATTAGTGTGCTTTGAATGTGATGGATTAGATTCTAGCACACGGTGATAATTATTTTCGAATTGTGTGCTCGGTTATTCGAGTTTCATAAGCATGTACGAACGTGTACACTGGGACTCTCTCTCGCCCGCTCTATCTTCCTCGATTCATGTGTGTGTATATGTAGTAGAAAAGTGAAATGAGAGAAACGCAACTCTCTTAAGTTCAGTGTGGTGCAGTGGTTCTCTCCTAGCGATATGGCTAACCTACAAGTAGTGGTAGTGGTTTTACGTATGCTAATTTGTTGGTGTGTTGCTATCCTGGAGGAAGAGACAGCATATCACATGCATTGGTGATGTCTTACAACGCTGTCAAGTAAACAGAGACAGAACGTGTTTTGAAAGATAAGTGCCATATGTATATGTGTGAGCGCATGCATGCGTTAAAGAGTGAAGTCTATTAAGGTGAAGGTGGAAGCTAGCCACAAATGGCTGCTACAATGGCGCTCATTTCTTTCATCTCCCTACCTCACCCCTCGCCAGAAAATCAATAATTTTGCGAAACAGTGTGAAGAAAATGATCGTTTTTGCACACTTCCCATCAAGTAATATCAACCAAACTTTAATCGATTACTCACAAGATATTAAATTTTCATCTGCTTTCGCACCGTATAGTGAAGAACGTCGGAAAACTCGAGCAAGTGCTCTGAAAGTGAAATTTTCGTTTTTCAATCTTCAACAATGCTTTTGTTTGTATTGGTGGAAGCATCGTTATTTTTTCGACACTGATGCCAAACAACATCATCGAAACAGCTATAAAAACCACTCAATAAAATGTTATTCCGGAGTCATAGCGTCCCATGTCATGAAAATCAATAGAATAAAATTGTGTTGATATCAATACAATTATTATTTTTACGTTTAATGGGTCTATAATGTAAGTTTTAACAACTTTAACATTGGGTAAAAAAATTGCATTGCAGAGCTCGGAACACTGCCACGGCTGCCTATGCTTTCAAAAACAGTAAACGGAAAAGTATTAAATTCAATCTAAATGCCTCGGCCAACGAAGAGAAGGGTTAAGGCTTTCCAACGTGAATATGTGAAAACAATACGATCAACGAAGGAAAATATTAAGGAATTATCAACATCGAGTTACTATGCGGAAGAACTTGTTAATACCAAAAGAGCCCCAATTCGCATGTGTTATAAATTTGCTCATGTTACGCTCGCGTATAATCAGAATCATATGCAAATGCACCTTCTATATATATTTATATTTGCAATTGTTCATCGGAACATATCGTTCATACATTTTACTTTAGTATTGAATTGTTATTTGTTTTTTTTTTCAAATGTATTCAAAGACTCGTGTCAATGAAGCGCCACACAGTCTGATAAGTGAATTGCTCTGTTTACGTGTGCTTTGCTCTTCTCTCATAAACACTATTACCCCATTTTTACACGAGGGTTTACCTATACTACTACAATGGCTAGCTTCCACCTTCACCTTAAGACTGTTTTTTTTACTCTCATTCATTTTAGTTTGTGTGTGTGCTTCTTTCCATTCCGACGTTCCGTCATTCACTGCATGTTGTATGGTGAGGTGTAGGGCTCCTTTTAGATCTTGCATGACCGTGATGTGTGGTTACGTTTGTTGCGCTCTACGTCACTAATTATTTTAAATTTTTGCCTCCAAGTTCAATAATTCGAATATCTGGATTGTGTTTACAGATAGAATTATGAGTGTGAGATATCTGTCACTAGTTATTTACAGCTCTGGTAGTTTTCTCCAATTCTTTAATTATTTGATTATTTCATTGTTTAAATATTGTATTTATCAATCAATAACAGAACCTATCGCCGGGTCGACCGACTCTAAAAGGGTTCAATTGGTTACCTTATCAGGTTTCTCACTGTTAAATCTCCGCCGTCGCAATTGAAACTTGATACAGGATACGCCCGGAGTAACGGAGTATTCCGCCGGGACGATTGTTTCTAGAGGAGTACTCTTGGTTACCTTCTCAGTTTTCTCAAAGATAATTCTTCACCGTCGCGCAATAAAGTACACGCGCAATGAATGACGGAACATATTGACGATTGTTTCTAGAACGTCTCTATTATCAAGCTCGAATCACCGAAACTTGCACAATGAGAATGATTTACTACTCCCAAACATCATTCAGTGTGTTCTTTGTGCAATTTCACTGGTTCAGGTCAATCACGGAGAGCAGCTACGAAGAGTACAGTCTACCCAAGCTCAAGCTCCATTTTATATTTGTATTCATTCTTTAATTCTTCAATTCTTTAATTCATTGATTATTCAATTCTTCTTTCAATTCTTTTATTCTTTGGCTTTAGAATTCTTTCATTCTTTCATCATTCCAAAAGATAACGCGGAGAGTAATTTCGACGAATAGTACGTACGATAAATAATAGAATATAAAGATTTTTTCCGGTTACCCTTTCAGCTTTCTGCAATCCGTCATAGCAATTGGAATTTAGATACAAATTACTTGCGATAAATAATAGAGATATGTATTGTAGATCCTTCTTACTGTAGAGGGGTTTCTTGGTGACCTTCTCAGGTTTATCATAGATAACCTTCGTTGTCGGGTGTCGAAATCATATATAATCGTATCATATTCATCGTTACAATATTCTAGAAAGTATAGAGTCGTACGTCCGGCAGTGTATTACTTTAAATATCTTCGATTTTTGAGATTTTGTTTCGTCGAGCAGTTTAGAGTTGGCGTTTACAGAATCACATCACTTACCGCAGTGAATCCTGATTTTTCTCAACCATTCCCACTAACAACTATCCCTTCCATGATAAACGCTAGGGAACCACGCTATAGAGGTGACCCTTCTGGCCTTCGGGCGGTGAATATCATACTAACATTCCTTCCCTTCTCCTGGTGACTGTAAGGACGTGGCCGGCGTCGTTATTGACCATTTAAAGCTCGAATCACCGAGAACTGCACAACGAGAATGATTTGCTAGTCCCAAGCGTCATTCTGTGTGTTCTTTGTGCAGTTTGGTTGGTTCAGGTCAATCACGGAGAGCAACTACGAATTGTACAGTCTACCCAAGCTCAAGCTCAAGCTCAAGCAAAGAAGTTTGTGTGGAAAATTTATTCGAAAAAGTTTCTCAAACGAAAGTTGGCAATAAGAATTAAAAGTATGTGTTTGAACCATTAAGTTTCATACACTTGAGCGACCCCAGAAAAAAAACTAAGAGTTTAATAGTTAGATAATAGATGGATAGAGAGAGAGAGAGAGAGAGAGAGAGAAAATGAATAAATACGACTGAATAGATAAAGGATTGAGGAGAAATGATATAGATCCTTTTGTGAAAAATAAAAAAAAAGTGTACTTCAATCTCGTGCAAAAGTAATTGTTCCTATTGATGGACATTTGAATCAATAAAAAACCTGGACAATTTTGGAATGAAAGTTATCATTGTACTTACGTGGACTCACCTGGAAATTGAAACCGAATACTTACCGGGAACCTGGAGAAGGAAATGGATTTTTTGGAAAGCTAGGATGGAAGGACGATTAGTTTAATTCAGTCCACGAATCACTGAGACACAACAGTATGACTTGATTCATATTGAGCAATTTCAAATAAAATCGACCTAAAATGCAGATGCAGATGTTCCACAAAGTTCGTCAAAAATAGTTTTACCATCTTGGACTCGTTTTTTAAATTTTCCACATGACTTCTATTTTGTATGAAAAAAAAAATATTTAAAAATTCATATTTTAGATATTGCACATCCAAGTTTTTCTTGTAAATAAAAAAAATAGTACTATTTTTTTTCAGTGTATATTTTTTTCACGTCTTCAATACTCTATAACTATTTCTAAGACACTATTCCGGTACGAATCATAGTTTTTGGATTTAAATTATCAAAGATTTCTCTTACTAAAATCGATACGCCCTGTTGAAAATTGACACTTGAGTCAAAAAAATCCCAATTGCTGTGGAAAACTCAAATTTCTTCCAATACAAACGGAATACAAACTTTCATTCAAATCAAAAATACTCATGGTTTGTTATTTGTCGATTTCATTTAGGATTGTTCAAATTAAAAAAAAATACCGTATTGGTAAACAAGACGATTTTTCGATCTTCATTGTTCTGAATAACGGAATTTAAGAGTGGAATAAAATAAAAGTACGGGTTTAAAATTGTCCACAAAAAATAAATATAGACGGTTTGATCAAAATCCAAGCAAGTTTATCCTCTTTCAATTCAATTGCTGAATGCTGATATCACACATAACGATTTCGCCCGACACAAAGAATGATCGCTAGAAGAAAGGCTAAACATTACATCGCAAACTTCTCCACACCTGAGTGATTCTCTTTCCTGCCAATTGGTATAAAAACAGTTGCCCAGTAGAGAAGACCTTGTCCAAGCAGCAGATAGTTTATCAGTTTGCGTAGACATATCACCTCCGGAATTCGATATAAGACGTTGTGAGTTTTTCCACCGTATACAAATGGGTAGCTAAAACAATGAAAAAAAAACAAACAGATTCATCGATTAAAAATACCAGTAGGGGAATCGCGGGTACTACGGACAGTGGGGGTAATATGGACAGGTGGTTGATTTGTATAGCTACATTTTAAATTTCAGATTTCTGTTAATGAGAGCATCAGAAAGCGGTCAAAGTTTGAGTTTGAAAATCGAAAAATCACCCAAGAGGGGAGTAAAGGAAATCGGGGATTTCGAAAAAAAAATTGATGCTAAATGTCTTAAAATTGCATTAAACGTCGAGATCTAGTGTCATCTCGAAAAAAATGTTTTTTCGAAAATCGGCACTCATCATTATCGTGCAAATCAACATGCCGTAGCAAGTTCCGAATGAAAAATCGAAAACCATACTTCACGATTCGTACTCCGAAAAAAACTCCCCAGAGTGCCGATTTTTGACAAAAAAAAAATTTCGAGATGACATTAGATCTCGACGTTTAATGCAATTTTAAGACATTTGGCATCAAACTTTTTTTTTTTTGAAAACCTCGATTTCCGGTGAATTTTCGATTTTCAAAGACTCAAACTTTGATCGCTTTGCGCCACTCTCCCTAAGGTCCGATTGAACTGAAATTTGGCATAGGGTGTTTTTTCGGGGTGGTGACAAAATGTTCAAATGTTATAGGGTAACTTTTTGAAATTTTAGGGTCGATCTTTTCTCATACCCACCCTAATGTCCATATTACCCGCATCGAAAAAAATGTTGTACGTTTCGGTCTGTTTTAATTTCAATAAAAAACATTGAAAAATATTTTTGACGTAGGACTACGTCTTTCATTTCTATACTGGGGTGTAAGTTCGAAGTTTCGAAAACGAAAACGTTACGCCGGAGAACGAGATTTTGAGCGTTAACAGCTCCTAAACAACTGAACGAAATGGTATGATAAACACTTCATTCGAAAGATAAAATGTCTACGCGTTATATGCTTGTTACTTTCTGATCCAAAAACTTGTTTCAATAGACCTAAAATTGCTTTCAAAACAGGCTATTGATATCACACCAATCGGTATATAAGTGAGTGCCGCTCGGAAATCCACTCAGTTATGATTGCGCAACGATTGAGGTACGATCGCTAGAATGGATGGATTTTTCTCTAACACAGACTTCAAAACCACGGAACCAGGGGAAATCGGCATTGCAAAATAGATGCAAGCAGCGGGTACTTTTGTACTCGTTTGCGCTTTTGCAAATTGAAATGTTTCCCTAACACAGACTTCAAAATCATGAAGCCTGGGGAAATCGGCATTACAAAATAGATGCGAGCTGCGGGTACTTTTGTACTCGCTTGCGTTTCTGCAAATCAGAATGTTTCCCTAACACAGAATGTTTCCCTAACACAGACCATGGAGCATGAGGAAATCGGCATTGCAAAATAGATGCATGCTGCAGGTACTTTTGTACTCGTTTGCGTTTTTGCAAATTGGGACGATTACCTAACACAGATTTCAAAAACATGGAGCCAGGGGGAATTGGCATTTCAAAATAGATGCAAACTCGTTTGCATTTTTGCAAACCGGAATGTGTTTTCCCAATACAGATTCCGAAACCAAGAAATTGGGAAAATAGGCATTGCAGATACATTCATGTCGGCAATAATTTTATACCCCCATGTATTTTTACACTCCGGAACACGTTTTGCTATCACGGTCTACGAAAGCGGGTACAAATGCAACGCTTTGGCTCGATTATTTTAGACTGCATTAGAAGACATCTCTTCATGTCGTCAGCTCACTGAACTTCTACGCATACCGTTTGATGATTAGGCAATATATTGATAACTATTTGCTGCGATAACTACTTCCATAATGCATGGATTGACTTAAATTGGGATTTGTTTGCAATCGAATTCGTTAATAGTTTCATTCATTCACTAGTTTAATCAATACACACAAAAGATAGCTGAGGAACATCCGAGGTGGGATTATTGCTAATTGAAGAAATAATACAATTGATTACTAAGCCAACGGCAGTCCTACGTCAACCTTGCGGTTATATCGTAGGTATAACCCATTTATAGTTTTTTGTAAAATATTTGGCCAATTAGGAAGAAAACAGTATATTGAATTGCAAGAAACTGCCTCAATGTTTTGGGAAACATGAGTTTCCAAAGATATAATTGAAGTTCTTCTTAGCATGTCTGTTTTACCCCACCTCACCTACTGATAGTCGGGAAATATTCAGTCGTCACTAATGTCATGTCATGTCAGCATGTTTCGTACGTTATACCAGTATTCTTCTATGTAATATAAGAAGAATAATATATGATAAAATGGAGGTATGTGTTATTAGCCATTTCGTCATTTTTTGGATAATAATTATCCAGAGTATTTTATTTTTGATTTTCGCAAATTTTGAATAATTTGTATAATAATTCCATATTGAATAGTCAATATGGGTATCAAATGAAAGTGCTCGACTGGTAGAACACAGTAGATAATGAAAAATAAAAATCCAAGATGGCCGCAGTTCCCAAACAACAATTACTTTTTAAGGGTTTCATTCAGCTTGCCTATTTGTATGTATGTTTCAGTGTTTGTAGAGTTGTCCCACATTAATTCAAATTTGACCCCGTTCCTGATCACTGATTGATCTGAAATTTGGAACATACCTCCAATTCTACTGCTATTATGAAACTGCGTATTCCATGATCTTGAAAAATTCAATTTGGTCACCGCTAAATATGGCTGAATGGCTTGACTTGGAGAATAGGTCACCGCCACAAAATGGTCGACTATGTATTTTTTTGCAATCCCCCCAATATTGGTATCAAATGAAATGATTTGACTAATAGAATACAGTACATCCCGCAATTATTCCGAAGAAATAAAAATCAAAAAACAAATTTGGTTGAATAGTTTTATTGTAGAGAAGTATACTAAAGATACAGATAATTGAGCTTGAGCTTGAGCTTGGGTAGACTGTACACTTCGTAGTTGCTCTCCGTGATTGACCTGAACCAACCAAATTGCACAAAGAACACACAGAATGACGCTTGGGACTAGCAAATCATTCTCGTTGTGCAATTCCAGTGATTCGAGCTTTAAATGGTCAATAACGACGCCGGCCACGTCCTTACAGTAACCAGGGGAAGGGAAGGAATGTTAGTATGATAATCGCCGCCCGAAGGCCAGAAGGGTCGCCTCTATAGCGTGGTTCCCTAGCGATTATCATGGAAGGGATAGTTGTTAGTGGGAAGAGGTAAGAATCAGGATTCACTGTGGTAAGTGATATGATTATGTAAACTATTAAACAATTGACGAAACAAAATTCCAAAGATCTTATGAGTCAGAACACGCGTAAAAACTCAAACCCAATAAATGCAGCGATATATTCTATTATTAGACACGCGTATTCTACATCGAACTCTAATTGCGATGGTGGAGATTTAACATTGGGATACCTGAGAAAGTAACCGAGAAAATTCCTTTACAGCCAATCGAATCGACAATACATTCTTATTAATTATTTATCGCGCCTACTTTGTATCGAACTCCAACCACAACGGTGGAAAATGTAACATAATATTACCATTCGCGAGTAATAATTTAAAATTTTGATCACGACGGCGGAGAGTTAAGGTAATATTATATTACCAGGCACGTAGCGTAACCGGCACGGAACGTTTCATGCAAGACAAATATTATTGCATGTGTTTCAAATGTGTATGCGTATATATAGCGGAACGGCTCCGGGCATACACAGCACACTTCAGTGAAATGCATGAAGGAATTCTCGAAAAGAATATTTTGCCGGTGCCGGGCACGAACTACATGGGCGAGTAGCACCATACATACATACCCAACGTCGAAGTTCGTGGTGTGGGTGCGTTCGTCGCTCTTCGGTACGACATCGGTTCAATCACCAGTAGCATTTCTCCGCTCCGTCTGCGCTGCCGGTCCGTACAGAGAAGTTGCTATGCCCGATGATATGAATACATCATGTATTTGTCTGCCGGTGTCGGTACGTGCCGTTTACGCCACGTGCCTGATAACATAAAACGGCCTTTATTTGTGGGAAACCTGAGAAGGTAACCGAGAGAACTCCTTCAAACCAATCGTATCCGCGATATATATTTGCAGGTACCCTTTAAAGAACCCCAATCGCTACGGCGGAATAATACATTAACATCTACATAGACACACCAACTGAAAATACAGATAAAAATAATATAGAAACTTGCTACTTCCATGATTTCCGGTGTCATTTAGGTGCAACGCTACATTACTTTGGCGATATTTGAACTACAACTAAATTCTTTAAATTATTTCAATTTGAACGGTCGTTCTAGAACCACTCTCCCCTACACATAAACCAGGGAATGACCTTCGGGTTAAAGTCCCTTAAAAATAAAAACAACAACCTACACATAAACACGCTCTTCGAAAATGAAAATTAACGAAACCGACACTTTCTCTTTCTCTCAGTTTGCACAAAGAAACAGACGGCAAACTCGAACGCATTGAAACCGGTCAAATACGAAACGTACACTCACACCAATAGTTAACGTATATGCTAAGAAGAACCCACACGCTGGCAAAATTATACAAAAATGCTTTTCAATTCAGTCATAGAAACAGACTGTGATTTTGAAACCTGCGAATCACTCAAGTCCGTTTTATTTACGCTCTTTGAATAGACATATACCAATACATCAACATCACTCGCGCAAGAATCGAAATCCAATTAGATTCTCTGCTAGGCAACATTGCTCCACTACGTAACCGATGTATTCACATTCACTAGTATAAAACATAATTCCATACACATCTGCGAGCTAGAGCAACGCAACGAACGCGGCCGAACTACTACATATGCGGGAATGAAAATTTTACACCGTTCACTACAATTCACATTTTCGATAATTATCAAGCGAGCCTAAATAAATTTCACTAAATTACTAATCCACAAGGCAGGGAATATTTTTATCATGATCTTCTCAAAGCAAATATAATGTTGAATAAACATTGACAATCGCGAAAAGAAGACAGAGTACAACAAGGTCGTCTGGTCTGAACGGCTGCTCAGCTCCACTAATATAAAAAAAGATATTGAAAGGAAAAAGCCTAAAATAAATTATCTTGATATGCACGATCCCATTATTTGCGATAATATCATTACTGCACACACTGCACACTCTTCATTAGGTTGAAATCAAGGAACACAAACACACATGGAATCAAAGCATGGTTCGTAAGTTGTAAATGGGGGAGGACAGATATGGTTTGTGATCGTAACATTTTTTTCACCATCGCAATCCTCATTGCGCCCAGCGACTAAAATATATTTTTATTTCACATATGAATTTAAAAATCACGTAACGGTGATAAAATCACTGAAGGAATCAAATATAATTCGACCGCTCTTCTGGCAGCCACCGAGAGTTTTCTGCACCTCACTCACACACTCACACTTATAGTGGGCATCGTTAAATGAAATGAGCAACGAAAATAAACACGACCGAACGTGGGCATTTTCAAAATGATAAAATAAAATTAAAATTAACTGATACACTATAATATTCTAGAAATATATTTTGATATATTTTTTATATTGTATATTTTGAAACACACACAACTGCGAACACAAATTTAACTTTGCATAAACGGACGAAGCAAAAGCATGTCTATTCATGTTCAGCGTCTCGTCAACAAGATAAAAGTGTTCAAAAAATGGATAACTGAATACATTTTATTCGTTCCGGGAATTCCAGCAAACTCCAGATGATTCATTTGGAATTGCTATCACACTTTCTCGAATCACTAAAAAACTAAAAAAAGAGAACAGAAGCACAATAATTAAAAAAAATAACAGAGCGCAAACGGACACGTCTGTCTTCCACCGCTGCTAAACCCGAACTCTATACTAAAGATACAGATAATTCACTAAAAACTAGAAAATAAAATAAGTAAAAAAAACTTTTTAAGTTAAACGGATCAACGTATTAAAAGCTAAAAAATAATTAGGCAAGTAGCAGTCAGTAGTTATCACATCCGTTCCTTCGTTAATCTAGGGCAATGATGAGACTAAAATTAAATCGTGGGACATATGATGAAACAACTAACTGCGGATAATGGAAATCTAAAGTTTATTTCTTACCTAATTATTCTCGGAATGTTTTCATGATGTACTGTATTCTATCAGTCAGATCATTTCATTTGATACCGATATTGAGGGGATTGTAAAAAAATACATAGACGACCATTTTGTGGCGATGACCTTTTCGAATTTATGTTGTTCATAATGTAGTGTATTCTCCAAGTCAAGCCATTCAGTCATTTTCTAGCGATGGCCAAATTGAATTTTTCAAGATCATGGAACACGCAGTTTTATAATGACAGTAGAATTAAAGGTGTCTTCCAAATTTCAGATCAATCAGACAGCAGAAACGGGGTCAATTTTCTATTATTGTGGAACAACCCTACAAACATTCAAACATACATACAAACAGGTCAAGCTGAATGAAACTATTTAAAAAGTAATTGGTTATGTTTGACTAGTTGAGCACTTTCATTCGATACCCATATTGAAGGGGTTTTGGGAAAACTTAAATTGATGGAATTTTGAGAAAATATGTACATTTTGTACCGACCGCCATCTTGGATTTTCAAGATCATAGAATTATAATGACACCAGAGATAAAGATGTGTTCCAAATTTCAAACCAAAGGTCAACAGGAAGGTGGTTAAATTTCTATTGCATCCATACATCCTTATACGGCATTTTGCTATAACGGCCCTCTTCATGTAAGGCACGGTTTCGATTTACGGCCTAAAATGATTCACCATAACGGCACAAACACTTGTTTTGATATCGATATAGCTCATTGGCATTATTTTATTTTATATGTCGATCATCTGAATCGGTCCAGTAGCTGAAAAGTTTTGAATTTTGAAAAGAAAAACACATTTTTGGGAAAAAGGAGAAAAAAATATTTTTTGAACCACCCTAAAATGGGAATGGGCACCTTTATGGAAAAAAAAACGAGTCTAATACTTTGCGATAAGGAACAAAACAACCAGTTTTAACAAAAATTTGAGAACCAATTTCTGTATACAAACACATATTCTATGTAATATGAAGAGTTGTTTCATTTTTGTTTTATAGATTATTGTTGGTTTACGGATTCTGTTATTATTTTATGTACAAATCTATGTTCTTGTTATGTACGTATTTTTAATTAAAATGAAATATAAAGATAAAATGCATTTTGAATGATAAACCATATTTTAATAAATTTGGAATTTGTATCAGAAAAATTGATTCTATATACGGCTTCTCGCTTTGCGGCCGAGTTTCGTGGAACGAATCTAGGCCGTTAAGCGAGGTATGGGTGTTATGGGGTACAGCGCTACAGACAAAGTTACAAAGTTACAAAGTTACAAAGTTACAAAGTTACAAAGTTACAAAGTTACAAAGATACAAAGTTACAAAGTTACAAAGTTACAAAGTTACAAAATTACAAAGTTACAAAGTTACAAAGTTACAAAGTTACAAAGTTACAAAGTTACAAAGTTACAAAGTTACAAAGTTACAAAGTTACAAAGTTACAAAGCTACAAAGTTACAAAGTTACAAAGTTACAAAGTTACAAAGTTACAAAGTTACAAAGTTACAAAGTTACAAAGTTACAAAGTTACAAAGTTACAAAGTTACAAAGTTACAAAGTTACAAAGTCACAAACATACAAACGGGTCCAAGCTAAATAAACCGTTCAACAAATAAGTGCAAATCATAGTTATATTATGTTTATCGACAGAAAATTCTTTTTTTATGATTCGATTAATTCGAGTGAAAAAAAAATCAATACTCCGGATAATCGAGTCCGACCTGTATTTGCATCACACGCACACCTTGTTACATGCCAGCGAGTGTGAGTCAACTGGGAGAAAAGCCGTTGCAAGAGCGTTCGCAATGAATATTTGGTGCAATGGAAACATTGACATAAGGAAACGAATTGCGCCAGCTGTGTATTACTCTCGCGAGGGCAAGAATGGATCATCAATCATCTTCTACTGCTTCTCCATAACCAGTCAAACCATTGGTTTGTTAGTTACCTTTTCAGGGTAACCAAAACATTCCATCAAACGGTTATTTATAAAATTTCGATGCGTTCCGCAGAAATATCCGAAGTTCGGCTGAGCCTGAAATAAACCGAAGCGAAATATTTAATCAACAAATAAAATCACAGTGTGGAAGAAAATCCATAGGAAAACCTTCTCCGAATCAGACCTTGCTCCTGAGCAGTGTTTTGTTTCGAAAATTATGTCCATCTACGTTATGTAGAATAAGAATCGAAACCAACCGGAAAAAAATGAAAAGTACGTAAGGAAATACTCCAAAGACCGTCCGATGAACCACAAATTGGTGGAATTCTGCGCTCAACAGGTTGATAATCCGTCGAACTCTGCTACCCCACTCTGAAGCGATGATGCTCTGAACATACCATATGTATTATGCTCTAGCGCTTATCAGCAACCTGTCCCTTAGAGGATCAAGCTGTCATCGCCACAATCAACATCCATTAGCGGAATCGTTGGCATTTATCTGCCGCGGCTTTTGTGTGGGCGCCGCCGCAGCGCGTGCCTTCGATGCAATGTTGGCACATACATGCGATGCGGAGAAATTGACACACTGTCATCAATCTTCCTCTTCCTTTGGTCTCGCGGGACGAAGAGGGGTGCCACCGGAATCTCATCATGAATTATTCAAAGCGATCGCTGCGGCTGATAATTATGAAACGGAACTATGAAACGGAATCCTTGCGGCGTGTGAGACGTTGGAAATGATTGGAATCGAGTTGGGAGCATATACTGTGTTTGGAATCAACTCATGACACGCCATGTCGTGAACGACTTTGGTAATCGATAAAATATTAGTCTAAACACCAGCTAAGGACCGAAGCTCTGAACGTTGAAATGTCTTCGCCCAATTAAACCACCGAGCTTCGAGAGAGCCATGAATCGCAATTAGCACCCAACGGCCAAAGAATATGTTCAAGGAAAACAGTTTTCCCCACAAACACACACTTCAGAGAGCTTTTGTGTCTGGCATTTGGCCTGCGCGCTTAAGTTACCTCATAACAATTCTCGCCTATCTCGATGGAGGCACGCCTGCACACATTTCGTCCTGTCCTTCAACACAGAGCCCGCGCTCTACTTCTCGACTCGAAAGGAAGGACGTTGCCCGTGGCCCCACAATCCCTTCGAGGATGTTTATTGCGTGTTGTTTTTCAGCCCCCTATACTAATACCAACGCGCAAATATCATTCCGCCAACCGTCGGACACCAAATAGCACCGCCGTTAGGCTTCCTATCGCAGCACCGGAGATTGCCGATAGCTGCCAGCAATTTGGGCCAACACGAACGAACACGTGCTGATACTGCAGAATGGGACCCATATATACATTGGAGGCGGCGAGGATTCGAAACAATGTTCTAATCGGTCGATGCCAGTCGAAGTGCGCTTCGTATTCTTGCCCAAGCATTGCCGGAAAACCGGCCTAAAAGCCGCTGGTTTTACAATTTCGATGAAAACCAATAACGCTAACGCTAACGAGAAATGAGAGAGAAAAGCTGACTGGAAAGGCCCAATTTATACATCGGAAAATGCAAATATGAGACGACCTCACGCCTACCCCAACGGATAATGCTGGACGATCTTCCGCACAAGCTCGTGTGTTCAGGATTCGACCTTTTGCCAGAGAGGATGCTTTGTGCTTTCTCTGCACTTTCCCTCCGAAACCCCCAACGTTTGCCAGAATGCCATCGCTTGGGTGGGTTCCATCGCAGTTTGGGGGCTGAACCCAATCTATGCTTGAAATAGAATTTCCATTTCATCACGAAGGTTGCCTTTTCTGGCACTGCAAGGGAAAAGGCAGGCGGGCAGCCCCAGAAACAAAAGCATAACGAGGAAAACAAAGTTCTGCGCCATCATTCGATTCCGATTCCGGTTGGGGTGGGGAAAGACGGGAGGAGGTCAACGGCCGGCGGTGGGGGTTCCCAGACTGAAATTTGTATCCTAAAATTTACGCGCGCCGGTTTGGGTGGGAGTTGGAGAAAAACCCAACAACGAAGACGATGATTTGTGTTGGTCCTTCGGACCGGACGTCGCTAAGCTAATGTATATGTTTTCAATTTAAACCAAAACGTTGTCTGAGCCTTTGCACTCACCATCAAGTTTCTGCCTTTAAAACATATAAAAAAACAACACCCCGACTTCTGGTTTAGATTTTCAGTTTCAGCTGAAAATCCATTGTCTGTGTTGAATGGGCTAAAGCATAGTTTCAAAAATCCTTTGTTTTCTCACACAATCCTGTCGCGCTCTGCAAACAGGAATCGATTAAAATGTTCGGAGTGGAATTAAACGATGAAAAACAACAGATTCGGAACGAGTCAAACAAAAAAACCCCACATTTTCAAACAAGCAAACAAATGTCTGTCTGCATGGGTGAAGCGAAGAATGGGAAATTCAGCGGATGCGAAACCCTTTGATTGTGACTGTCGGCTCGCTCTCTCTCTCTGTCTCTGTCTCGAATCAATGCACGAAATCGCACGAAACTGGAAATTGCTGAATATGTTCATATCTATCTGCGAACTGTGCCATTCTTTTGTTGTCTAAAATGGCAGTTTGCTCGACGGGAATTGAAGTATGGATTTTTAGAAGCAAATCATATTTTTACGCATCTGTTGTTAGAAGTATGATCTTGCTTCCACTGTTTATCTATAGATGGCTCTAGAGGAAAATGTTTGAAATAAATTGAAATAAATAGATCATAAACGTCGTAAGTAAAGTTTAGTGTTTTCCAAATATGTGCCTGTATCATAAACTTATTTCCAAAGAGAATTTTCTGAATGAATTCTTGCTGTTTTCCGACAGATGGCGTCACGAGAACTACATTTATAGGAGGCACCTATAGACAGGCCTAAAATTCAATGTATGTTATTTTAACGAAGTCTAAACAAATAGTTGATCGTCTCTAATTAACAATTTTTCACAAAAGAAAAATTTACGGGGAATTCGACTCCACAGCTTTAGTACAAAAAGAAAGGTGGTGTCCAGGGCACTACCACATTGTTAATGATTATCGCTATTTGTCACTACGAATATTATCGAATTTCGAATACTAACTAAATTTTTTCCAATTTAAAATTGTTGGGGCCCTGATATGAGCCAGCAGTTTGAGTAGTTTTGTCGCAATACTTCGGAAAAAGAATATAACTCACTAAAATAAGAGTATTAAAGAAAATTTTGCACACCTTTTTTACGTTCGAAAGAACCGTATTGTATGCTGTCGCGCCCGCGTGTAGTGTGTGTACAGCAGTTCTTATGTTAACACAATTTGAAAAAATTCGAAAATTTTTACATTGACGCCCAGCCTTAACAAAGACTATCAACTACTGGCTGGTTTGAACGATAATAGAATAGACATCGCAAATGCAATTTCTATACTCTCATATGTGGCAATTGTTGAGGATAGCAGATTGTTCGTATCGTTTCAGCACGTGAGGTTTTCGATTGGGTAATTATCGACATTTTTAAATCATTAATTTAAAAATACATATCATCTATATTGTACTTAGATCGATTGATGCAAACACTACTTCAATCTACCGAAGAATGGTCAAATAATGAGCTTTCGAAATCTTTCATTTTCTCGTTACATTGAAATATTTTTCGTTATCTGAAAATCTAAAAATTTCACAATCGAATAAAGTTTTACGCCCTAAATCTGTCTCTTAAACGTAATACTTTTTTGAGAATTCCGACGGAGAAATATCGAAAAAATGTGCAGGTATTGCCGCTTGATAGTGATTTTTATGCTGAATATTGACGAATTCTATACCAACTCGTCTTAGGAGTTGGCAGCACCATCTCAGACTGCAATGAAATTTAGTGGGTGTAAACTCATTGGTTGTCTAAACAACTTTGCATACTTGAAATCTCCAAGGATTGAACTGCTTTTAAGAAAGGTTTTTTTTTATTATTTTTTACAAAATTTGAGAAATTATTCAAATATTCATTAAAATATATCTATGAATTTTAATAAAATATGTACACAGAAATTTCAAACATTACAATTAATGTTCTTAAAAAACACTTTTTTTTAAATAAAACAGTATATATATATATATATATATATATATATATATATATATATATATATATATATATATATATTTATGGTTTCACAGTATTTTTCATGTCCAAAACGTCGTGCAAAATGTATCCCATCGTTCTTTCGTTCTTTCGAAATGCATACGGCTTCAGCTACCGCGCGTAACTTCACTTTACGATCGTTCAAAACAAGTCGATGCACTTGTTCTACGATTTTTACATTCCTAGCCTCTTTTGGCATTGCAGAGAAAGATGCAACTGTGCTGCTTGTACAGCCCATTTTAAATTCACTAAACCACCGATAAACTGTTGTTCTCGAAGGAGCAGAAGTGGAATAACATTTCGTCAACCACTGCATTGATTGTTCAGGAGTTTTTCCCATCAAACAATGTTGATTTGAAGTGACACTTAAACAACTGTAGTTTGTGAACAAATAAACGAAATGTCATGAAACTTCCCACATAAGCTAGCGACAGATGAATCTCTCGAAATGCATCTTGTTAATTTCTTAGTGGCGCCATCTGTTGAAAAATCCCGGAACTTTTCAGCCCTTGGGATACGTCGATCAATTGCTTAATTTTTTATCTACAAACCACACAACTTAATTTGACAAACTCTGTTTTGTAAATTGACACATTAACACATTAAAAATTTCCAATCAAAATCCTAAATCCGTACCTGGAAAACAAGATCATAAAGTACATTGTATAAATGAGAATATTCAACGATTATAACCTTTCAAAAGTAATAAAAACCTGATAAAACATGTCAAAAAAAAATTTGAATAACAAAGTTAAAAAAAAAATTAAATTTAAAAAAATATAAATTTGATAAATTATTTACGGCAATGCCAAATGCAGTGGCTAAACGAAGAGATATGATGAGAATGACGAGAATGATACGAGTTATGAGAATGATACGAGTGATGAGAATGATACGAGTGATGAGAATGATACGAGTGATGAGAATGACACAAGTGATGATGATGATGATGATGATGATGATGATGATGATGATGATGATGATGATGATGATGATGATGATGATGATGATGATGATGATGATGATGATGATGATGATGATGATGATGATGATGATGATGATGATGATGATGATGAGATGAAAGTGATAAAAGTGACAACACAGCTCTGTGCTTGAATCAAAAGTATGGGATAGAGCCTATAATTTAACTGTCAGAACATATTAGAGCCTCGCGAAGTTTTTTTTTTGCCGAAAGCATCATCAGAGCGACGGCAGAATCTCCAAGGTGTGCGTGTTGTGGTTTTCAATATGGTTATCATGTTTTGACTCGACTCGTAAAGTTTGCTGTGCTGCTCATATCGTGGTCATATATATTTTTATAGCGACATAAAATGTTGTGATAAAAGCATATTGGTCGACCAACCAATTTTATTCAGTAAGTAATGGTCTCTTTTAACTCGGTAGTCTCCCCTTTCTCATTACCAGTGAAGGTCCTTTCGCAAAGCAGTAATTATTAGTTTTAATTTAACAAGCACATTTGTTCATTTGAATTACGGCTCAGTCGAGAGCCGTAATTAAATTAAATTCAAGAAGATGTTATGTTCAACAAGTCGAATAATCATTAAATGATGTTCTCATTAAAAAAATGCGAAAACGAATTCGTTTAATTTGACGAGCAGAGTTTAATTACCGTCAGAACAATGTTTTCCATCGAGAATGACACACTTTGACTGAGACTAATACAATCTGAATCTTTTTCCAACACCATTAAAGACGATCCGAATTAGCGCGTGAAAATATGTCCTCCGACTCCGTCACCTCGAAACATCAAACGCCCCACACAATCCGTATCTAGTAGCACCCGTCACCATGGGGAAAACACATAATGTTCGCGTGGGAGTCACTGTCTAACAGATAGCAAAGAAAAAAAATGCTCACTCACGAACGCGAAGAAGGGACTACTCGCAAACTTCTGGTTTTGTTTCGTAGAACAATAAATTTTCACCAATAAAATTGTCGCTTCCGATTTCATGAGTTTTTCGTGAGTGCGCTGTAATTTATTTCTTTTCATCAACAACAACACACAGTCGTTCGACGGAAAACAAAGGTGTCTATTCTGTATTTCAATCGATTCGAAATATTTCGAACGACTTGGTAAATTCCATTCCCTGTTTCGTTCGAGGTGTTTTCAAATTCGAATACCTTTCGTTCGGACTGTTTTGTTTTCGAACATCTTTCATTCGAATCAAACCAAACGTCAAACCCACTTTGTTTATGAAGGAGTGAATAATTTCCGCAGCGGATGAGCGGTGAACTGCAAAAATGTAAGCTAATTTTTAATCATTTTTTTCTTTAAATTAATTTTAACGTTCAACAGGGAAAAAAACAAAAACAAAACAACCACTAAAAATCAGTTCGAGCGGATTGTGCTGCTTCTGGAGCAAGAGCCGGACATAGCAAAGGGTTTCTCCCGAGGAAATTCCGGACCCTACTGGGATGATCTGGCGGCAGAAGTCAATAGTTTGGGACCGCCTATTCGCGATGGAAGTGGATGGAAAAAGGTATATACTAAAACGAATCCGAAACATATGTTTATAGTCTTATTTTTGCCCTGGTTTTCTGTGTAGGTTTGGGCGGACTATAAGTCCGGATTAAAGCGAAAACTCGCTCACAACAAACGGGAGCAGAGGGCGACAGGTGGAGGACCCAATAAAATTATCAATTTGTCCGAGCTGGAGGAGCAGGCAGTTCTACTAACTGGGTTACTTGCGACCGTGGAAGGAATCCCGGGTACCTCATCTCATGGAACACAGTTGGGTTCGCCTTCGGGTGAACCTCAAGCTGCAGACCAGGAAAATTTTATATATTATGGTACTTCCGACGAGTGTGACGGTATCAATAATACCATTCACTTCCAGCCCTCTCAGCCGAAAAAATCCAGACCTTCTACCACGAGGCTATTAGAGCTGCAAGTCGAGCAACAAAACAAATTTCACACCAATGTGAAATCCCTGTTAAAAAACACAAACAAGAATTTGAGTGATCTGGTTCATTATCAGCGCCAATCAGCTCGAGCGATTCTTTCCGTGGATGCCACACTCAAAGAACATCTGAGTGAACAAAAACGACATAACCACGAGATGGA
Source organism: Toxorhynchites rutilus septentrionalis (assembly GCF_029784135.1). Classification (NCBI taxonomy): domain Eukaryota; kingdom Metazoa; phylum Arthropoda; class Insecta; order Diptera; family Culicidae; genus Toxorhynchites; species Toxorhynchites rutilus. The sequence goes on from NC_073746.1 coordinate 11,098,000, forward strand.
GAAGATCGCGCTGGAGAAATCAATAGCGACAAATCCTTGAAACGCAGATTGCGTATATTTCAGAACATTAGAATAATGTTTCAAAATATCAGTGATCTGATTTTTTATCTTTATATTGTAACTCAAGTATAAAAAAATGAAAAAAAGTTCTAATCGTATTTTTATATCTTTCCATGGAAGAAAAATCTTACTTAATTTTTTCTTTGAAGTTTGTTTGGAATAGCATCAAAATTATATAAACTTTTTTAAAATTCACGAATTTCGCCAATAGTTTATGGAACTTCCTTAACCCCTTCACGTACAACATTGAACTTCACTCGTTGTTTCTCGATGTGAAATAATTACATAGCTTCAGGCATATGATGAGGATACCGACAACTGAAGATTATAAAATTTCCGTTATTTAAAAAAAAATTGAATGAGCTAAAAATATAAAATATAATTTGAATATTATAATTAAAATAAAAACGAACGAGTTAGTACGTAGTAATAACTCCTTCGTTTTTATTTTAAACACAACATGTATTTGCTCATCATAGGGCACCCATGTTAGATACCCACACTCAGCAGAGTAGCGGAACGACTCGAAGTGCTCGTTTTGGGCCGTGCTGTTGGAAATTAAATCGTACAGCAAGGGGTTAAAACAACGCAAAAAGTATTAATAATGGTTATTTGAATACTTGGCCTGCTTACGAGAAATCGATAATGACATGTTCTCAAAGTGTTGGCAGGAATAAGAGTAAATAATTCTGCCGAAACCATAGTTAAGTAAGGAAGACACTTCCTTTTCCGGTGGTTGTTATTTATTTGAGCATTTGCAAACAAGTTAGATGAAATTTAACAGTCATAAATATTAATTTAAACAAAAGTTTATTATGTAAACAGCTGCATAACATATTATAACTACTGAGAACGACCAAATTCTAAGCATATATTGTGAAGTGCACAGCATACATTTATAATTTGAGCGCATTTAGTAGGATTGTAGTGAAGTTGTCTCGCGCCAAGGATGCATCTAAACCGATTTTTTAGTAAACCGATTGTCCGCTCGACGATAGCACGACCCAAGGCATGCCTGCGATTAAAATCGCTCTCCAAACTCCCTTCCTCCGCTGCTCTGAATGGCGTTACTAACCAAGGTTCCGATGGATAACCAGCATCACCTGAAAATATTTTATCACACAGTACATACAAGTATACTAAAATATTGTAGTTGAACATTACCTAGAATCTTAGTATTAACTTCACCATTTTGGTGAAGCTGCTCAAAGTGAGTTCTTGCAGGGCTTACACGCCATATATGAGAGTCATGATTAGATCCCTGGAAGGTAGGATCAACGAAACGAATCCTTTGCTGATCGTCACAAACCTATGTTGATAAAAAAGAGTATTTGTTCATTGATTTGTTAATTCAAATACTAATAATACTTACAATCAGAACGTTGAGACTATAAAATCCCTTCCGATTAAAAAACAAATTTCGATTCAGCTTAGGTGGAATAATTTTTACGTGGGTTCCATCCAAACACATAATAACACCCGGAATTGATGTTTTCTGATAGAAGTGTAGTTTAGCACGCCGCTGTTCGTCTTCCGTCATATTTAGGGAAATCCATTTCTTACACAGTGTCCGCTCCAGAATGTTAAGCATTTCAGTCAGCACCTTGGAAAATGTGGGCTGTGCTATGGCAATGTGATAATCTTGCCCTGCTCCATGTTGATAATTTCCTTCAGCAAAGAATCGCAAACATGCTGCGAGTTTCACCTCCGTGGATAGACCACCTTTCCTTGTGGTAAGGCAGTTCTCAATTTCCTCTAAAACGTACCGAAAAGCTTCCTTACTTAGACGAAAACTTTTGATGAATCTGAATAAGGGCAAAATTAATCAATAAGAGAAACAAACATGGGATTTTTGAGACGGATACTTACGCTTCATCAGAAAGTTTCATGAAGTCGGTTGATTTTCGGTGGTTTCGCCGATGGTAGCAAGGCATTCCAATTTCTTCTTGCTCCGCCAAAATCGGTAACAAAACGGAATCCATTGAACGAGAAAATTTTCTCACAAATTTCTCTTAGGATCAAAAATTAACTGAAATTCAACTCGCACTCGCCGCTATTTAATACGGTGTTTCTTTTTGTTTATCGGTTTTTGACAGATCGATGCATATTCGAAATTTTCTAACACTTTCGTTCGAAACGAGCAAAACGATTGGAATAGGGAATGGTAAATTCGAAAACGATCGAAATATCACTTTCGAACGAAATAGAAATCCGTCGGAATACAGAATAGGCACCAAAGTATCGTAAAAAAAGGAGCAAAACAGCAGACCAAAAAAAAAGTAAGAACGACACGCAGAGTTCGCAGAGTCGAAACAAAACTTTGCTGGCGTCGTCTATTTTTAATGAGTCGCTCTAATGCGGCACTGGAAAACGCGTTGTGTACTTCCTAACGAGCTATCAAACAGTTATTGTGTGATTTATGTGGTAGGAAATTATGATGACTGCGCCACTTGGGTTTTGGTGCCGCTGCATGATTGCTCCACCCAACCTCCCTTCATTACGCCCAACGACGACTGCAAAAGCGCCTTTCTGGGGCTTAATTAGGCCTTCCAAAATTAGTTCGGTTGAAAACATGCTTTCGAAGTGCTCCACGCGTTGACAAATAAAGTCATGAAAAGAGTTGGTACTTTAATCGAAATTCGCCGCCCCCACAAAGGGCTCTGATTATCTTCTCCGCTGCTCTCGGTGGGTTAATTCGAAAATTTTAACGTTCCCTCCCAAATGGATACCATTCGATATTCATGATTGGCACCAACCCGCGCGGTCCTTTTGCGATCCTAGCGCGGATCGCCGCTGTCAAACGACAACAACTGTTGTTAGAGAATTAGGAAAAATCAAAATCTCAATATTCATGAACCGACGACAACAGGGCAAAGTTTGAAAGTTGTTTCGGATTATGTGTTCCATTGGTACGCGACCGACGAGCTTGTGTTCGATTAGAAATTCAATTAAAAATCTAAATTGAATTTTGATTTTTGTTTGAATAATGGTCTAGCGTTTGCGTTGGGTGTGTGTGAAATTTTACCACCAAAAGTCGACGCGTTTAAGGGGGAACACAAAATGCTGTAGAACTAGAGAAAGAGAGCTTTAAACCAGAAAGCGAGGGATTTCATTCGGTGGAAGTAATACTGCTGATTCAGAGGGTCAGAAAATGCAAATTGAAGTTGTTCTATGATGATGACACTGCATGAAATCGGATATTGAGGAGTGTATTTTAGCAGCAATGGACTCGGACTGTATCCAAACAACTTTGCAAGCCGAGCCGAGCGATGACTGAGTGCTTTTTTGCTGAGGCATAATGAAATGTAAATAAAACTCGGCGCGAAGCATCCTCTGCTCAGTACTGTTTTTAGCAAGATGGAATAGGAAAAGGTTCTAGTAATTTTTTAATTTGGGATGTTTTATTTTTCTGTGAATGTGGGGTGTGAAAAATGATTATTCATAGCTGCGCTATCAATCAGTTCAAATTATGTATAGCTATCAACAAGTGTATAAGCTACGAATGTATGAATGCTGGTTCATACATATTTACATTTAGAAGCTTTCGAAGGATATCACAGAACTATATGGATTATTAGCAATATTATTTCACTAATGATTTTTTATGATTCTAATTCACAACCTTTTTATCTTTCTTATTCTCTCTTAAAGAAATTCTTATAATTATCATTATTCTCAGCATACTCATCATTCTTTTAATTGTCATCATTTTCACCATTCTCATCATTCTCATCCAATTACAGAAAATACAAAAAAAAACAGAGAAGATATAAAAAAATAAATACAGAAAATACAGAAAATACAGAAAATACAGGAAATACAGAAAATATAGGAAATACAGAAAATATAGGAAATACAGAAAATATAGAAAATACAGAAAATACAGAAAATACAAAAATATAGAAAATACAGAAAATACAGAAAATACAGAAAATACAGAAAATACAGAAAATACAGAAAATATAGAAAATACAGAAAATACAGAAAATACAGAAAATACAGAAAACACAGAAAATACAGAAAATACAGAAAATATGGAAAATACACAAAACACAGAAAATACGGAAAATACAGAAAATACAGAAAATACAGAAAATACAAAAAATACAGAAAATACAGAAAATACAGAAAATACAGAAAATACAGAAAATACAGAAAATACAGAAAATACAGAAAATACAGAAAATACAGAAAATACAGAAAATACAGAAAATACAGAAAATATAGGAAATACAGAAAATATCGGAAATACAGAAAATATAGAAAATACAGAAAATACAGAAAATACAGAAAATACAAAAATATAGAAAATACAGAAAATACAGAAAATACAGAAAATACAGAAAATCCAGAAAATATAGAAAATACAGAAAATACAGAAAATACAAAAAATACAGAAAATACAGAAAAAACAGAAAATACAGAAAATACAGAAAATACAGAAAATACAGAAAATACAGAAAATACATAAAATACAGAAAATACAGAAAATACAGGAAATACAGAAAATACAGAAAATACAGAAAATACAGAAAATACAGAAAATACAGAAAATACAGAAAATACAGAAAATACAGAAAATACAGAAAATACAGAAAATACAGAAAATACAGAAAACACAGAAAATACAGAAAATACAGAAAATACAGAAAATACAGAAAATACAGAAAATACAGAAAATACAGAAAATACAGAAAATACAGAAAATACAGAAAATACAGAAAATACAGAAAATACAGATAATACAGAAAATACAGAAAATACAGAAAATACAGAAAATACAGAAAATATAGGAAATACCGAAAATACAGAAAATACAGAAAATACAGAAAATACAGAAAATACAGAAAATACAGAAAATACAGAAAATACAGAAAATACAGAAAATACAGAAAATACATAAAACACAGAAAATACAGAAAATACAGAAAATACAGAAAATACAGAAAATACAGAAAATACAGAAAATACAGAAAATACAGAAAATACAGAAAATACAGAAAATACAGAAAATACAGAAAATACAGAAAATACAGAAAATACAGAAAATACAGAAAATACAGAAAATACAGAAAATACAGAAAATACAGAAAATACAGAAAATACAGAAAATACAGAAAATACAGAAAATACAGAAAATACAGAAAATACAGAAAGAACAGAAAATACAGAAAATACAGAAAATACAGAAAATACAGAAAATACAGAAAATACAGAAAATACAGAAAATACAGAAAATACAGAAAATACAGAAAATACAGAAAATACAGAAAACACAGAGAATACAGATTTTCTGTATTTTACATATTTTCTGTATTTTCTGTGAAAACACATAAAATACAGAAAATACAAAAAATACAGAAAATACAGAAAATACAAAAAAAACAGAGAAGATATAAAAAAATAAATACAGAAAATACAGAAAATACAGAAAATACAGAAAATACAGAAAATACAGAAAATACAGAAAATACAGAAAATACAGAAAATACGGAAAATACAGAAAATACAGAAAATACAGAAAATACAGAAAATACAGAAAATACAGAAAATACAGAAAATACAGAAAATACAGAAAATACAGAAAATACAGAAAATACAGAAAATACAGAAAATACAGAAAATACAGAAAATACAGAAAATACAGAAAATACAGAAAATACAGAAAATACAGAAAATGCGGAAAATACAGAAAATAAAGAAAAAAACAAAAAATACAGAAAAAAATTTCTGCATTTTTTTGTATTTTTCTGAATCTTTTATCTGTAGTTTTTTCTCCGTATTTTTGTTTTTGGTGTGGTTTTTTCTGAATACTTTCAATACTCAAATACGATACTTCAAATACAAGAAAAAAAATTAATAGTAGGTAAAAATACAGCAAAAGTAACAGGCGATAACAGAATAAACTACATAATAAATTCAGCAAAATATCTGTAAACAGTATATATCTTATCCAACCATTCATACAAGCCTCCAATTAAACACTATTGATTATGCTACCTTCGCACAGTCAAAATACTGCTGCCCTTTAATAATATTCAGTGGGCAAGTTAGACTTTAAATTTACTTCAAAAAGACTTGTTTTTGATAAACAGCCCAAAAACAATGCAGAATTTTTTTAAAAAAACAAACAAAAACAAAAATACGGGAAAAAATTACTGATAAACGATTCAGGAAAAAAAAGAAAAAGAAAGATTGAATGCTTTCTTTTTGTTTTTAGAAAATTATTATAAAAATTATAGAATTATAGAAAAATGCAAAAAAAAAAATATATATAATTGACAAGTCGTCAGTTATATCGCCAGTTCATTATGTTTTTTATCCTCTATTATAGTGATTTTCAACACATTTTGGCTGGTTCGTCACTTTTGGAAGAATGTTGGAAGTGAGAATTGAACTCGTGACCTTTGCGTGAGAGTTATGGATGTTACCATTACGCCAGATCACCTTCATTATGTTCTCAAATTAATTGAAACGAAGGACTTCTAACGATTGTCCAAGCAGATCCTCCGTCGGCGCATATTGAAATACATTTGATTTTAGGGATTTCGTTCCGCTGAGTGGTTGAGAGTTCATGTATATTTCTGGAATATTTCTGATATAAATGCATGTTCTTTTTTAAGCCTGGATACTATCACTTCAATTGAAAACCTCGTTTCCTATTTATTATTCCTATTTACTCCACACATCGATCCGATACTGCGTTTAAAATGCAGCCCGCTGACATGACTAGAGAAACGACACACATTTATGTCACCGCAATGCTGTTCCACACCCTAGTTGGCACTTTTGCGCCTGTTGCATTTGGACTGCACTTTTCCATCCATGCTTCAAAGCCCAACCGCTTTGAGACCTGTTGAGATGAATTTGTACGAGTTCCCCGGATAAATACACCGGAACAGTGGTAATCAAACATTTTTATTGGACGTTTTCCAGAACTCCACAGAGCAATGCCAGAATTTCTCCAAATACGGAAGCCCAAGACGAACGAAGCCAATCGTAAAAACGGGATGAAGCATCGGAATCAACAGTCTCTGATGCTGCTGCTGCTGCCAAGAACCCAAAAGAGGCAGAAATTATAAATTTCTCAGCTTGCCCTTTCACAACCATTTCTGTGTGTGTGTGTGTGTTTGTGTGTTTTATTCAACAGGCATTCCGTCGTCGGCAGGAGCCTCCACTTTTTTGCTCCGTTGTGCAGCAAATTTCGAATGTCATTCCACATTATGCGCTTGGCTTTTAGGGCGCTTAACTTTTTACGGACTATCGTCAACAGTGTCCAAATAAAAAGGAAAACCGTCGTTCGGAAGCTTTCTAATGACCAGCAGAGTGTAGCGAGGCCCTTAAATGTCTCATAAAAAAGGACTGATTCACTTTAGTTGGTTCTGAAGGACTCATTATTTCGCATCGTAATTTGACCAACAATCCAGCAAACTTTGCCCACTATATTTGATCGTGGAGTTCGATGGGAAAAAATCTCGTTAGAACCATAATCGAATCCCGTCATCATCAGCCTAGGGAGCTCTCCGAGCTGTCTGACTTTCACCCGAAAGCAATCGAAACCGGTTTCCAGCAGGAGCAGCAGGCAGCATTCCTGATATGGCAAATTTTCATTAGTTTTTCAAGTGTTCCATATTCGTCTGCTGCTCTCCGCTGTCGGCGCGCGATTACATTCCGACGTTTTCGGGAGCACATGATACTCAACCCCATCATGACGCGCCTAATGAGGATGACGATAATGAGGAGCGCATTCTTACTCTCTCGCGCGTCGTCAGGAGCGATTCCTGTGGGAATGATGATGCGCGTTCCTTGTTTGGAAAAGCTGTTTTTTGTTCTGTTCCTGCACACACTAAACCGGTGGGATGAGATTCGATGCAATTAACTCAACTCATTCTCGAATAGTATAAATTAATCAAATCCCCCCGGAGAGTAATGGGATCCGGGCCACATGGAAGGACGACAACGTATGCAAGCGAATGTGAAACGGTGCACCACTTAATCCGACAGGATGGGGGACAGATGATTGCGGATTAACTCAAATGAAGGGAGAGATGGATAAGGATAGTATGAAAGTGGGAAGGCAAGCGTGCGCTTGCCTGATGCCATTATTTACTGTGGCAATTAATTATTGGACGGAACGGGAATCTATTCACGGCAATCGGGATCGCCAATTCAAATTAGTACTCTTGGTGATGATGATGATGGCGGCTAAAGCGTCGATAGTTAACACAGTAATCGAGTCCGTGCATTGGTTTCGCTAGTTCCGATTATTTTATTGCATTGCTGCGTAAGCATTTTTCATGGGTTTTGTCAATTTGTAATTTACCACTTTCAAATGAAAATTTACTAATCCTACCATAGGTCCTTGCTCGGGTTCCAATTTACCTGAAATGGACGTTGTTCAGAGAAGGAAAAAAAGAGATGGTTGTAATTGGAGCTGCTAAATTGCTGTTCATTGTAAAATAGCCGCATGATTTCCAATTATTTGCGAAATATTCAACATTTGTAAGTGGCTAACGTTGTCCGTTCGTATCACTTAATTTGTTGTGGTATCAATTCGATGTCCATCAACTAAGTCTATTAGATTATTCATATACATACATATAACATCTGAACCAAATCAAAAGGATGATATTGGGAAATGTCATCTCATCGGCTATAGCAACTAGAAAAATAACTCCTTCAGATTACCTCTTCTTCCAAAAGATGAAGGCCAATGTGAAGGAGTATCGAATTAGTTTCTATGAAAGAACAAAAATTTATCGAGTCAAATTTAGATCGTCTCTTTTGAGACCAGGACATTTTCTGCCAAAAAATGGTAAATTGCCTAAATTTGAGTAACTATAATCCTTCATTTTTGTGGTGTTTTCACTGCAAACGATATAGTAGTATTCACACAGCCAAAATAATCATTCACCCATTCTATGCCACACTGATATAGTGGTTCTCAGCTTTTCATGAAAATTGGTAGTTTTGTTCATTACGCAAAATATTAGACCCACATTCTTCTGTTTTTCCATTTCACAATGGTCCAGGAGATGCATTTAGGTGGAAATCAGCATTTAGAGCTCGACGGTTATTCTCTAGACAAAAACTGTCTTCGACAAAGTTGTTACATATGATAGAGCGCTCGTTTTCATGTTTTCAAAAATAGGGTGACCAAAATTGTCGATGAAATAAAAACTCTAACTTTCTTATCTTTATAAACAGAGGTAAACATAGTTCAACATTGTTGTAGTCCCAGTTATTTGAAACATCTTTGTAGAACAACGTTTTTTTTTTTATCTCTTGAAATAACCGAAAAAGGCGCTATTTTTTTCTAAGTTGCGTTAGGGTCACCATGAAAAAAAAACGGGTTTCATACATTAACTTTTATTTTTACAATTCTACATACAAACTGTCTTCGGAAGACTTTTAGAGCTTACTAATACAAACGTTTTGCGATGCCGAAATTTTCTACGAAGTTATTTAAAATAATTTGGGGCTACAACATTGTCGAGCTATGTTTATCTCTATCTATAAAGATATAAGAAAGTTAGATTTTTTATTTCATCGACAGTTTTGGTTACCCTATTTTTGATAACATAAAAATGAGCGCTCTATTATATGTAACAACTTTGTCGAAGACAGTTTTTGTCTGAAGAATGAATATCTGCCACAAAGTTGTTTTTCAACTTAATTGCTTTAGGGTAACCATGAACAAAACGGGTTTTTTACTCTAACTTTTATATTTAAAATTCTACATCAAAATTGCCTTCGTACGATTTTTAGAGCTTGTCATTACCAACATTTTGCGATGCAGAATTCGTCAATATCTTTATCCTGCTCAATGTTATTGATGGGTTTTCACCTAAAAACTCGTGATTTCAATTTTAATTTACTCAAATACAAAAAATAACATATCTTCGAAAATCACACATTATATAGAGTGAAATTTGTTCTTTTAAATTCCGTCAACAAACATTTTTTATGTTTGCCCTAGAAAGAATGGCAAGTAATTGCAGAGAGCGTATTTTTTGGGAAGAAATATCAATAACTTTGAGTGAAGTTGAGATATAGACAAGTTCTGCGTCACAAAATGTTTGTATTAGTATGTTCTGAAAATCTTTCGAAGACAGTTTGTATTAGAGATGAAACGGATAGCAGTTTGGCCGGATACCGGATATCGGATATCCGGCAAGCTTTGAGGCCGGATAGCCGGATATCCGGCCGCCGGATATTAGACCCTATACTTGCGAAAAGGAAACGTGGAGAAACATCATGTGTGCATGAAGCAAAAAATAGAATACATTTTAGAGACAAATTAAAACCTTTTTACTTGAAATTTACTTGATTTTTTCGTTTGAATGGATATCCTTGTCAAGTATCAAGTTTTGTGCAAAAAATTATGAACCGTTTTTTTCTGATAAGGATTTTCTACTACAATGTAATGCTTGTTGTGGATATCTTGAAATAATTTTAATACTGGTCGGATAAAAATAAGTACTACCAATTTAAATAAGCAAATAGTATTAATCAATTATTTTCATTCAAGATCAGAAAACATAAAACGGTCTTCAGGGATGACATTCTAAGAAAAAGCACACAGACTTTAGGACTTTAGGGAGCAGTGCATTAGACTTCTTCAGGCATTTGAAGAAATGACAAAAAAAACGAGTTTTTGGACTCTCCTGTATATCCAAGGTAATTTCGCATGTTGCTGCATAAAAAGTATACTTAAGAGGATGAAACTGCAGATCAAACTTACCACACATGAGAACACCTTTAAACACAGGATTGGGAAGTCGTTTTAATTACTTATGAGAAGACTCAAAGTACCAAATTTCAACCTTTTTGGGCCCGAGTTTCAAGTTCTTGAAACGGAAACAACCCAGCAGAAAATCTTATTACAACATATACAATATCTTGCGATGAACCTTCTGAGATTTTCAGAGCATTCCAATTATCAAACTTTATTTTCAATTACGTATGATTATGTTAATGAGCTGTTTTACTATGATTTATCTTGTGATAATGAGAATTTTTTTCTAATATCCGGTATCCGGCCGGATAGTAGGTCACTATCCGGTATCCGACCGGATAGCAAAAATTGGCCGAATAGGCCGGATACCGGATAGCTACCGGATATCCGTTTCATCTCTAGTTTGTATGTAGAATTTGAAATATAAAAGTTAGAGCATAAAAACTGTTTCTTTCATGGTGACCCTAACGCAACTGCTCTATCGGTTATTTTTAGAGATAGAAAAAAAAATTGTTCTACAATGATGTCTCAAATAACTGGGACTACAACATTTTCGAACTATGTTTACCTCTATTTATAAAGATAAGAAAGTTAGATTTTATATTTCATCAACAATTTTGGTCACCCTATTTTTGATAACTTTTAAATGAGCGCTCTATCATATGTAACAACGTTGTCGAAGACAGTTTTTGTCTAGAGAATAACCGTCGAGGTCTAAATGCTGTGGCCTCTATCTCTAATCCGTCTAAACTATAAAAACAAATATAATCAATGATTACGAAAACAGAATCGTTTTTTGTGGGTGTAATATTTTTTCAAAGAACTGAATTTGCTTTAGATTGATATATTGATCGTCTGAATCGGTCCATTGAATTTTCGGAAATCATTTTTGGAGGAAAGAGAAGTTGAAAAATAACTTCTTCAGATTACATCTTATTACAGAAGATAAATTCTGATATTACGTTAGAGCAATGAACTTTTTACGAACGTATTAAAGTTGGAATTGATGAGATCACAACAATAAACAAATTTTCTAAAGTGTGGACAAATAAAAATAGCCTTACTTTTCTTAAAACCAAATGTTTCGTGATGTTTTTTGTTTCCCTAGATTTTGAAGATGTTTATTAATATATATTTTTTCTCTTTACTTCCAGGTAATTCTGCCGGTTTCACAGTACAAACTATCCAAGTGTATTCTGTGACCACAGGTTAGGAAACGTTCCAGATGTAATATTTATATATTTATTTATAGAAACGATATAGAAACGATTAAAAACAAAACTGTTACTGGCAAACTTTCTATATATTTCCTCAAACATTAGCTTTGAAAAAATGGTTTTTAGTGGCGCTACCTGATGACGGAATGTTACATCTATGACTGATGGGCAGTTCATAGTCAATTAGTGGGATTGTGTATGTTGCGTCGACGCAAAAATTAATTTATATATTTATATAATTATTATTAGGTGAAAAGCTCTAAAGTTCATCAGCAAAGCAGAGTAATGATTTTACTTGTATTGTACTTGTAACTGATAAATTTTTCTAATCGACAGTCATTACAGAACTTCTTCGAGAACTTTTAGATATCCCCTCGTAAATCGAAACTTCGCGTTTAGTTTAGTATTGTACTTGTAACTGATAAATTTTTCTAATCGACAGTCATTACAGATCTTCTTCGAGAACTTTTAGATATCCCCTCGTAAATCGAAACGTCGCGTTTAGTTTGATCCCTTTGGCTCGAATGAATTTGAACTTGGACGTGGACGAGACAATAGGCAACAGAACAATATGTTCATGTTTTTCAGGGACCCAACATACAATCCTTTGTACTTCGATATGGTTCTAGACTTTTCCAAATCATTCTGAAGCTTTGACCAAATGATGTCTCTAATGAACAACACATGATACACTATCCTAAGAAATGGAACATTTCACAACAGATTCCTAGCATTACAGGTAAACTTCGATATAACGTACATTTCACTTTCAAAATTGTACGTTGTATCGAATTGTACGTTATATCGAAGCATAATAAAGTACTCACAAACGTAGTCTAGAATACATTATTGTGTTGCTGTTTTAGTAAAGTTAATGAATAACTTCAATCAGAAAACGAAGCCAGTCTTTCTCATGATGCTTCCCTTCGTACTGTTGATTAAAACTTGATCCATTTAGAATCCGGAATCACAAAACCAGTGGTATTTCGGGATTGATTGAAGGTACAAAACTTGTTTTAGCATCACAATACAGATAATTCATTGTTCTATCAGAAAAAAAAATGAAAAAAAATTTCCTTTACACTTTGGAAATGTGTACGTTATATCGAAGGTACGTTATAACGAGGGTACGTTATATCGAAGTTTCCCTGTACATGCATTACATTTGATCAATCACAATCGTATTGAAAATCAGACCAAATGGTCTATAGAATAAGCAATACAGTGTCCTCATCAATAATACAAGCTTTAACAGAGCTGTGGTAAGTAATGTACAAAAAGCATACCATGTGATTTTCCCTTTTTTTATTTATTTTCTAATTATTTTTTTAAATTTTCTATTGTTTATTTATGGATAAAGGAGCTTATTTAGTTTTAAACGAACGCTCGTTTGCCCATAAAGCACAGTGTTGATTATGATTAGAAAATGTAAGAGACAAACAGTTTCGACAAACATTTTCACTAACACACCTCCTGACTACAACTTCTACAACAACAACAACAACTACTACTAATACTACTTCAAACAACAACAACAACTACTAATACTACTTCAAACAACAACTAATAATACAACAACCAATACTACAACAACTAATAAAACAACAACTAATACTACAACAACTAATACAACAACAACAACAACAACAACAACAACAACAACAACAACAACAACAACAACAACAACAACAACAACAACAACAACAACAACAACAACAACAACAACAACAACAACAACAACAACAACAACAACAACAACAACAACAACAACAACAACAACAACAACAACAACAACAACAACAACAACAACAACAACAACAACAACAACAACAACAACAACAACAACAACAACAACAACAACAACAACAACAACAACAACAACAACAACAACAACAACAACAACAACAACAACAACAACAACAACAACAACAACAACAACAACAACAACAACAACAACAACAACAACAACAACAACAACAACAACAACAACAACAACAACAACAACAACAACAACAACAACAACAACAACAACAACAACAACAACAACAACAACAACAACAACAACAACAACAACAACAACAACAACAACAACAACAACAACAACAACAACAACAACAACAACAACAACAACAACAACAACAACAACAACAACAACAACAACAACAACAACAACAACAACAACAACAACAACAACAACAACAACAACAACAACAACAAAAACAACAACAACAACAACAACAACAACAACAACAACAACAACAACAACAACAACAACAACAACAACAACAACAACAACAACAACAACAACAACAACAACAACAACAACAACAACAACAACAACAACAACAACAACAACAACAACAACAACAACAACAACAACAACAACAACAACAACAACAACAACAACAACAACAACAACAACAACAACAACAACAACAACAACAACAACAACAACAACAACAACAACAACAACAACAACAACAACAACAACAACAACAACAACAACAACAACAACAACAACAACAACAACAACAACAACAACAACAACAACAACAACAACAACAACAACAACAACAACAACAACAACAACAACAACTACTACTACTACTACTACTACTACTACTACTACTACTACTACTACTACTACTACTACTACTACTACTACTACTACTACTACTACTACTACTACTACTACTACTACTACTACTACTACTACTACTACTACTACTACTACTACTACTACTACTACTACTACTACTACTACTACTACTACTACTACTACTACTACTACTACTACTACTACTACTACTACTACTACTACTACTACTACTACTACTACTACTACTACTACTACTACTACTACTACTACTACTACTACTACTACTACTACTACTACTACTTTTTCAAAACTTTGTACGTATATCTGTGTCTACACAAATTAACATTTTTATAAACATATGATAAATTTTAATTGCGACTAATTTGTTATGAATGAATATTCTCAATTTTTAAACTTTAAAAAAAAAACTCGAAGCCCAGCTGTCTGATTAGAAAATAAAGCTCGACAAAGGTTTTACAAAATTATATCCTGCGTGCAATTTTACAATAAAGACTATGTTGAATTCATTATCATGAAACTAACCGTTCTCAAAATTTAACAATTTCAATATATAACAATGAAATTCATATATTTGTAAATTTGCACACAGTTTCAAAATCGTTATCACTTTAATTTCTAAATTGTGTTTTAATTTTTAATGAAAACCAAAATAATTTCCTACATTTCTTTCTTTGACTAAAATTTTGTAGCTCTGATAGATTTTTTGTAGTTTTTTTTAAATTTAGAGTTTTTTCAACTTTTTCTCGAAAAATCTTAGTTTAAAAACTATGAGATTTACAAAAAGTTGGTCAGAGAATTAAATGTAGGAAATTACATAGGTTCTCATTAAAAATTATCAAAGAATTTTTCGGAAAATATTTCATTGTAAAAAGAAATTTAAAAATTAAAATTCATTTTTCTTGAAAACATATGCTTCTAAAATTCTGAAACTATAAATATAAATAACCCTTAAAATTTTTGCAAAAATATTATTAACCCATTTTAGGCCAAGCGTTCGAAAAATCGAACAGCAACTTTGATAATTTTTCATGTCTTTTGACAGGAAACATATGATAATATTTTTGCACCAAATGATAGCCTTATTTATTAGCTACCACTTATATCGATTTCATTCAATTTTGAGTAACTTTATTGGATAATAAATTCGATTTAAAGCAAGTATGTTTGGAAGGTATTTTCAATTTCAATTAAAAACCCCAATAAAATACCAAAATATGTGAAGTTTTCTACAGTATTGCTTTGATAAAAGAACATACATTGTGATATAGAGCGAAAATCATTCGATTGAGCCGCATACATGAAAATAACAGCCGGGGAAATTGAGTGTTCGAAAAATCGAACGTTGGCCATAACGAACATTTTTTTTCTGCTGAATCAACACCAACACATCTAACCTCCGCTGCGCATTTTGGTTTGTTTACTTTAGAAGACGGAAGGTTTTTCATTTATTCTTGCATTTTCAGTTGTGAATGTTTGCAAATATCGATTAATTTAGCAAATATTATTGGAAATCTGTATGATTTTTTGTCCGTAACAACCTTAGGTGATGGCGGCCCGTAGAATTTCTTTTGTGGGGGAGCTGGAGGAAATGATCAGTACGTGTAACGAGGATTCTAATGAGATTGTTTGTGTGAATATTCTTCCGCCGGACCGAATAATAACCTCCCAACCCTCTATGCCATTGTTTTTAGCAGTACTCTGGTACTTTGCAGGTTTTGGAAAATGTTCGATTTTTTCGGGAAATGGATAATTGGAGAGACTAGTTTTTAAGCATTGACATTTTCCACAGTTAACAATAAAAATAACAGCATATGCTTTCGTTTAAAAGAAAAAGCCTGTCAGTAATAAGTTAAAATTACATGAAATAAGAAATGCCACATCTCACCTTAGGTGGATTAATTTGGATTTATACTTAGAGACCTCCATTCTCCTGTTCTTGTTCTTCCGGGAATCCAAAATTGATGCATTTATGAATACCGTATATTTGCTATTTGAAGTGACTTTTAGTTCGCAGTATGTTTGTACTTGCAAAAAAATGTGCGGGTTTCGGCCAATGTTCGATTTTTCGAACAGTCATTTCCCGGAAAATGGAAGATGGGAAAAAAATAATTCTTGAACATTGGAGTTCCTTTAGCGTTAATAATCGAAAATACAACAATGGCTTTCGTCAAAAAAATAATTTTTACAGCTTGGTCGTTAATGGGTTAATGTTTAATTCGTAACTTTTTTATGCATAAATTATCGCAGTTTAATGCTTTGCTAACTTTACTCTATTTAGAAACATGTGAAGAACATGTCAAACGTGAGAATTTTAACAAAAAAATGTTACGAGCAAAACATTATTTTTTTCAGGAGTCTTCAAACAAAAATGACTTATATTCCAAAAACTATAACAGATAGAAAGTCTTCGACAAAAGTTCATATTTTAATAAGATCTAAAACTTTGTCGAATACACTATATCGCTATCTTGGCAATTAGGATTTGTTGTATATTTTTCAAAGAAAACATGAAAAAGTTGTTGTTCGAAAAACTTTTTCCCTGCAAAAGTTCCCATCTTCCGATGTATGGACGACTTGTAGGAAATTTTAAGGACTACTCATATATATATTTTTTGGGAATTTAAAAAAAATATATTTAGAAAAATGAATTTTAATTTTTGAAATAATTTTTTTTGTCATCGAAATATTTTTCAAATATTTTTTTGGTTTTTTTTTGTAAAAATTTCAACAATTTCCTACATTTCATCCTTTGACATGAAATTTGTAGGTAGCATAGCTTTTATGTTAAAAATTTTTGTACCAAATTAAGAAAAAAAATCGGCCTTTTCCAAAAAGTACTCTAATTATTCTTCGAATATTTCAAGTATGCAAAATTGCTCAAGTAAAGTCGAGTTAGCATGAAATTCGTCTATAACACTATAAACATATTAAAACGGCCTATTTACTATAAAATAAATACAATAAATTAGATGCATTTTTTTTAATATCTCGTGATTGGTTGCATTTAGAAGGAGATTGATAATGAGCTTTTTTATTTTAAATCACATCAGGGTTCATAATTTGTGGCTAAAAAGGATTGTTAACATACAATCATTCGAATTTTCGAAAATTCATAAAAATACGATGTTCCCAAAAGTTTGTCAAAAGTAGTTTTACCATCTTGGACTTATTTTTAAATTTTCTGCATAACTTCTATTTTATATGAAAACAATTTTAAAAATTTTAAAAATAGATATTTTAGATATTGCAAATTGAAGTTGTTTTTGTGAGTAAAGAAAAGAGTACTAATTTATTTTTCTTAGTGTATATTTTTTCACATTTTAATATCAATACTCTCTAACTCTTTTCAAGGCACTATTTTGGTACGACTCATAATTTTTGAGTTATAAATTATCAAAGATTTCTCTTACTAAAATCGATACACTCGTTTCAAAAGTTACACTTGAGTAAAAAAAATCCCAATTGCCGTGGAAAACTCATATTTCCTCCAGCCCAAACTGAATACAAACTTTTATTCGAATCAAAAATACATGTTTTTATAATCTACATTTTTAGGACGATTTTATTTGGAATTACTGATGCTTGAAAACAAATTAGTTCACAACGTAGCGCAATGCACCAAGCGTTTTTTTTTTGTTTTGCATACGTTCATCCCGACAATGCCATAAACATAGTTCATACTGGGATGCAGCATAATACACAGGCGTAAGAATCTGCCGACCACTTCCTCCCCACCCGGATGAAGTTCACTCCGAGCAATCCGAGCGAGTAATTATAAGCCAACATCCGTAAAAAATGTTAATTCTCATTTTAATTTTAATTCCGTAGCCATAGCTGCGTTCCGACGAACTTTTAGTTCGTTGCTTTCAGGTGAGTAAATTTTGTGCCCTCCCGATGGTTGTTTTCATTCACACAATATCTCACTCCGGTGACCTGGCGCAAGTGAACCGGTGGAAGGCGAAAAATGAAACCGAAACATTTGTGGCCGCCCCGCTCGGAAACTGACAGAAAATGTCCGTTCGGTTGAAAAGGGACCCGTATTTAAACACTTGAACACTCTCTCTCCTTCTCGTCCTGTATGCGCGTCGCCGTGATAAGCTATGCATGGAATTTTCGCTCGAAGTAATTCGGCACAATCTGTCCCGGTACATACAGCTGTTGTCATCAATCTCTCGCCGAGAGTGGCCAGCCAGCCAGCCCCAAAAGCTGTGTGCCGTTGTTCGCAAGAATCTTTGACATGTACCGAGAAAAAAAAAAGAACAGGAAAAGAATCAAATTGCGATGCCCTCCCTCAACCGAGATGGGGGGGGGGGGCGAAGAAAAAGAATCAAAACATTTCAATGGCGATCAATCAAAGCAAATAGATGCCAAGTTCATCAATTATGTTTAATACTATCCGGGGGTGTGATTGATGAATGCTCTACGAGAAGTAATTGTTAGCGTGTATATATACTTTCTAATGGAAGTGTTCTTCCTTCCTGGCTATTCTTTTGAGCTGTTATCCATCTTTAATGAAAAAAAATCCAATTTGTGGACTTCACGAAATAACTTTGATTCATAGCCTATGTGTAGGAAAAGTAATTTCGTGGAATCAATTATAGTCAGCTTTCCTGAAAATTTTTAATGTGGTTCATAACACATATGCGTTTTACTCACATCCCGAAAGCGTATTTTTCGGCAATTTACGTTCCAATCAGTCGCCGCTCCCCAAAACAATTCACCATTTCTTCCTCCCGCGAACACAGAAACCGATCCTCCGCGAAGGCAATAATGGAACGATAATGAAGCAGAATTCCCCCCTTGGGAACAGCTGGAGTATCGCAAATCAAAGAAAACATCGTTGGTCTTGATTGTAACAGCGCGCGATTTACATCGGCGCAGCTTCGCGTTTCCTGAAGCGGATGAGATTTGCAGCGATTGAAGCCTACCCGATTCCCTATCATCGTTAGGGTCGGCTTAGGGATCATCTAGTGTTGTTCTCTCTCGTTTCGCTCCAAATATTACACGAGAAAATGGTTATCTGTGAATAGGACAGTTACGAGTATACACCCATATACCTGTTTTTTTTTGCGTTAGACCGAACCCAGCTTTTCGGAATGTAATAAATGTAAATCATTCCGCCACCGGTGGAGGCTACGCAGCCAGGATACCACCACACCGCACCTTGATCGGGCCTGTGAAACACGCCCAGTCCCGGGGATGAAGCGAAGCGAAACAACGGATGTGCAAATTAAATTTGCAAACAAACCATGAAAATGATATATTATTTCGCCCTTTTGTTTTCCCCGAACGGGACGAGGGGGGTATCCACCGCCGAGACCTGTGGTCTCCACCGTTTGCACGCCTGACGGACACTCTGTCTGTGTCTACCTGTCTGCGTTTTTGGGGGAGCTCTCGAAGGGTTGGCCATGGGTTTGAATCCTCCCGCGAGAGCCACGTGGTGTACCAAGGCCTACATCAAACCACCGGAAGAACACGTTCTTCTCTGGAGATTTCGAGTGGGAGTGGAATTTAGGAGGAGAATGGTTGTTTCAATTTGAGAAGAAATACAGGAGATATTCAAAAATTTATATATGTAGCCGAAAATACGGTACGATCAGTAGAAGATTCAAACTTCACGTACAGATTTTTTTTCCTCCGGGATTGAAGCAATTTAGAGATGATATACCTATTTGCAATTTCCATCGTCTGACGCGTGCTTTTTACAAGAGTCTTGTATACACGCCAACATCAAAGCGGAAAGCGATTAGATTTTTTGCGGTTTAAATATTGGTTCAGTGTTTGACTAATGAAAACGCTCTGACGCAAGATCGGTGTAATCGAAACCAGCTCCCGCGGAAGCCACTTGAGGGAAAGTGTGTTTTGGTTTTTGACTTACGAAATCATGGAGCGGCATTCCGTCGGCAGCTGTGGAGACGTATCGATGAACAGAGGCGTATTCAAATGGCTCCTAATGATGATAGATTTGGGTTCTCCTTCGAACCGCAGGTTTATTAGGTCATATTCCTCGAAAGCAATGTGATCTCAGTTTATGATGTTATTGCGGTTATTTTTATTGCATTCTCGGAAAACCTGTCTATTCTTTCGGTTTTTATACAATTTTTGTTTAATATTTCGGGTAACAGAATAGCAATAGCAGACAATTCCATAGGAAAAAGATAGACCGCCAAAATTGCTCTAATTTCAATCAAACCATCTATATTTGCGATCATTATGGTATTGATTACCGAAAACTTTAAGTCCATCTTTAATCAAAGTGATCAGATTTCTATTAATGTCATAAAATTTATGTATTACTAGCTAACCCGGCAAACTTCGTCCCGCCCATTTACTTGATTAATTCTCGAGTAATGCAGAAATTTGTGTTTTATTTGTATGGCAGCCACCCCTAAGAGAGGGGGGAGGGGTATCTAACCACCATAGAAACATTCATTGCACCCTAAAGTTTCCATATGCCTAATTTGGTTTAATTTGCTTGATTAATTCTCGGGTAATGCAAAAATTTGTGTTTCATTTGTACGGCAGCCCCCTCTAAGAGAGGGGGAAGGAGTATCTTAACACCATAGAAACATTTATTGCATCCTAAAACCTCCACATGCCAAATTTGGTTTCATTTGCTTGATTAATTCTCGAGTAATGCAGAAATTTGTGTTTCATTTGTATGGCAGCCCCCCCTTTGAGTGGGGGAAGGACTGTCTAACCATCATAGAAACATTTATTGCACCCTAAAACTTTCACATGCCAACTTTGGTTTCGTTTGATTGATTAATTTCCGAGTAATGCAAAAAATTGTGTTTCATTTGTATGGCAGCCCCCTCTAAGAGAGGGGGAAGGAGTATCTTATCACCATAGAAACATTTATTGCATCCTAAAACCTCCACATGCCAAATTTGGTTTCATTTGCTTGATTAATTTCCGAGTAATGCAGAAATTTGTGTTTCATTTGTATGGCAGCCCCCCCTTAGAGAGGGGGGAAGGGTCTCAAAATATCACGAAAACCTTCCCCGGCCCCAAAAACCCCTACATACCAATTTTCATGTCGATCGGTTCAATAGTTTCCGAGTCTATAAGAATCAGACAGACAGACAGACATCACTCCATTTTTATATATATAGATTATAGATTATTAACTTTATCATTATTTTATTATTGATAATATAATTTTTGAAAAGAAATAAAAAAACCATGTTGTATCAAATTTTCTTTCTGTTGACGGAAGGAGAAATTCGGAGATATTTTCAGCAAATCCGGTTTTGACGAATATTGCTAAAAGCTAATATTATAATTTCATTAATATTATTGGTATAATGTTTTACATTATAGTGGAACTTACATTCGTTCCTAACCTCTTATTGGTAATTTCGCTCTTTTGTATTGGCACCTTCGTGGCCCTAATCTAGAATCCACATTTTTTTTATCCCTTTTGTTTATTTTGTTAGGCTCATTAGCATTTTTCGCTGTAACAGAGCCGAATTTCAATCGTGTACATGTCACATGTTTATATCATATCTAGAATTAGCACATTACACAGTTGCCATTTTTCGGCGTTAGAGTATTCCCTTCTATACCATTGCAGCATATGGTACACATTTACACAGTAGCCATTTAGGCGTTAGAGTTTTACTTCTGTTCTTCCATTATCCAGTTAGACCGGACAGCGGAGACAGTTGATTGATCATTGTTGAGTTATTTGTGAACAGTAGCCCGATGTGTCTTACAGAGCAGAGTAGTTTTATGGATGAATCGATCTTATTTCGACCGTGGATCGATCTCCATCGCTGATGATTGTTGCTTGGACGTAATTATTCTGTAACAACACAAAGATGGTCATTGAGGGCCCTGAGTTTTGAACTCACGATCCGATCGTTTGCTAAGTGAACGCCCAACCAATGTGGCTACGGAAACCCCCTAGAATCCACATTGATTCTATTATTTTATTAAATAATAAGAATTATAAATTGACACATACCACGAGAGTGTACTTTCCGTTCGTTTAATAATCCGTTTAATAATCGTATTGGGATGTCATTCTACCGAGGGCAATGCGGATTGGGTATTACTCTCCGTAACACTTCTAAAATTCATAACTAACAGTTATTTCTAATTAGGTCTAATTTTCAATTTTGAACAGAAAAAAAATATTTATGTCAACTATCTGAGAAAAAAAATAGGTGTACTTCAAAATACTGCTCTTAGGTTAAGCTACTAAGTTTTTTTTTTGTAGTTGTGGTTTTGTGACATATCGGATTTGGATATATTCTTTTTTTCTGCTTTTCTGTCCACATTACATCATTCAAAAAAGAACCGTGAATCGGAATTTCATTCAAATATCTCATATTTTCAGCAAAAAGCGCAAAAAATAAAAGTTAGAAAATTTCGGAAATAGATGGAGAAAATAAAACGAAGAAACGAAAATAAAACTTTTAACTTTAACTTTTGTTATGTTATGTGAACACGTTTGTAGAAACAGACTTTTCAAAAATGATAGTAAAATGAACAGTAAGGGGCTCTTTGATCTCAACATCTCCAAAGTCAACAAAGCTTGAATCTTCAAGGTTTCGCCTAGATACAGACTATTAGGTTTCAATATTTTTCTTTTTAAAGCCTTCTATTAATCTGGTGAGAAGTACGAAATCGACCAAACGGTTTGAAAGTAACGAATTTACGAATTTACGAGTGCCCATTTCCATTTTAGGCTGGTCCGAAAAATGTTTTTTTTTTCCGCTTTTTCCCAAAATTTTTGTTTTTCAAAAATTCATAACATCTGTACCACTGAACCGATTTAGATGATTGACATATCAAATTGAAGACAATGAACTAGCCTTTTATCAAGAAATATATGGCTCGCGAAAAAGTGGATTTTATTTTCGTAATCATTGATTGTTATCGTTTTTTTATTGTTTTCATCGCTTTGGACTAGAGGGCGCTATATTTTTATTATTTTTCCTTGAAAGGATTTGAGGATTTGGAATGAGGATTTTTTACATAACTCAATATCAAAGATGCTATTTTTTTTTGTTTTGGAGATATCACTTTTCAAAGTTAAGCGGTGGTCCGAAAAATTATTTTCTCCCTGAAATATCGGTTTGATATGGAATAGCTGAATTTACGAATTTACGAATTTACGAATTTACGAATTTACGAATTTACGAATTTACGAATTTACGAATTTACGAATTTACGAATTTACGAATTTACGAATTTACGAATTTACGAATTTACGAATTTACGAATTTACGAATTTACGAATTTACGAATTTACGAATTTACGAATTTACGAATTTACGAATTTACGAATTTACGAATTTACGAATTTACGAATTTAAGGATTTACGAATTTACGAATTTACGAATTTACGAATTTACGAATTTACGAATTTACGAATTTACGAATTTACGAATTTACGAATTTACGAATTTATGAATTTACGAATTTACGAATTTACGAATTTACGAATTTACGAATTTACGAATATACGAATTTACGAATTTACGAATTTACGAATTTACGAATTTACGAATTTACGAATTTACGAATTAACGAATTTACGAATTTACGAATTTACGAATTTAAGAATTTACGAATTTACGAATTTATGAATTTATGAATTTACGAATTTACGAATTTACGAATTTACGAATTTACGAATTTACGAATTTACGAATTTACGAATTTACGAATTTACGAATTTACGAATTTACGAATTTACGAATTTACGAATTTATGAATTTACGAATTTACGAATTTACGAATTTACGAATTTACGAATTTACGAATTTACGAATTTACGAATTTACGAATTTACGAATTTACGAATTTACGAATTTACGAATTTACGAATTTACGAATTTACGAATTTACGAATTTACGAATTTACGAATTTACGAATTTACGAATTTACGAATTTACGAATTTACGAATTTACGAATTTACGAATTTACGAATTTACGAATTTACGAATTTACGAATTTACGAATTTACGAATTTACGAATTTACGAATTTACGAATTTACGAATTTACGAATTTACGAATTTACGAATTTACGAATTTACGAATTTACGAATTTACGAATTTACGAATTTACGAATTTACGAATTTACGAATTTACGAATTTACGAATTTACGAATTTACGAATTTACGAATTTACGAATTTACGAATTTACGAATTTACGAATTTACGAATTTACGAATTTACGAATTTACGAATTTACGAATTTACGAATTTACGAATTTACGAATTTACGAATTTACGAATTTACGAATTTACGAATTTACGAATTTACGAATTTACGAATTTACGAATTTACGAATTTACGAATTTACGAATTTACGAATTTACGAATTTACGAATTTACGAATTTACGAATTTACGAATTTACGAATTTACGAATTTACGAATTTACGAATTTACGAATTTACGAATTTACGAATTTACGAATTTACGAATTTACGAATTTACGAATTTACGAATTTACGAATTTACGAATTTACGAATTTACGAATTTACGAATTTACGAATTTATAAACTTAGAAAGTTAGGAAGTTATGAATTCACGGATTTACGAATTTACGAATATAAAAAATTTACGAATTTGAGAAATTTACGAATTTAAGAAATTTACCAATTTAAGAAATTCACGAATTTGAGAAATTTGCGAATTTAAGAAATTTTCGAATTTAAGAAATTTACGAATTTAAGAGATTTACGAATTTAAGAAATTTACGAGTTTACGAAGTTACAAATTTACAAATTTGCTTCATATTCCTATCTTTTATAGAGATATTTTTTCAACAAAAAACTATTCAAAATTGAAGTTTGAAAAATTGAAATTGAACTAAAGGGTGTGTCACATCAAATTGCATCACGGAAAAAAACGCTGTAGAAATTTAATTTTTAGGAATTATATCTTCAGCTTTCGCTTATAATCAGATAAGAGTGTATAGATCACGTTGGCCATGCTTCACTGTCAATTTTTCGTAAATTTGGAAAAATGTCGTCGAACGAAAAAGAGCGTCGTGAATTAATCCTGTGCACTCATTTCGAGAATCCGGAGTTGTCACATCGGGACATCGGTAAGATGCTGGGAATCGTCCAATCCACGGTCAGCAGAGTACTAAAACGATACTTCGAGAACCTAACCATCGACCGGAAGGTGAAGAACGGCAAAAATGGATGCTCCGTCAGTGAAAAAGATCACAAGCGCGTAGTTAAGCAGTTTAGACGTGATCCGAGAAGTTCGGTCCGGGATGTCGCCAATAAGCTGAATTTGTCAAGTTCATTCGTCCAGCGGACCAAGCAGCGGGAGGGCCTGCGTACATACAAGGTTCAGAAGGCTCCTAACCGCGACGAAAGGCAAAACATGGCGGGGAAGACGCGAGCCCGGAAGCTGTACACCGAAATGCTCACGAAGCCGCATTGCCTGGTAATGGACGACGAAACCTACGTCAAAGCGGACTTTCGTCAGCTGCCGGGCCTGTTGTTCTTCTCCGCAGAGGAGAAATTCAGCGTTCCGGAGGAGATTCGCAAGCAGAAACTATCCAAGTTTGCCAAAAAGTACATGGAGTGGCAAGCGATCTGCTCTTGCGGAAAGCGGAGCGCCCCCTTCGTGTTTACCGGCACGGTAAACGGGCAGGTTTACCTTAAGGAGTGCCTACAGAAGCGCTTACTACCACTATTGAAGCAGCACGAGGGCCCGACCATCTTCTGGCCGGATCTCGCTTCGTGCCACTATTCAAAGGACATGTTGGAGTGGTACGAAGCCAACGGGGTCACCTTCGTGCCAAAGGAAATGAACCCGCCCAACGCGCCGGATCTTCGCCCAATAGAGAAATATTGGGCGATTATGAAGCAGGCCCTCCGGAAGAACCCAAAAGTTGTCAAATCGGAGGCGGACTTCAAGAGAAAATGGATTTCTGTTCAAAAAAAACTACAACCTGACGTTGTACAGAACCTTATGGACGGGATAAAGAGGAAAGTGCGAGCATACGGGTTTGGGCTCGAAGTATGAATAAAAAGAAAATGCCAAAAGTTGTTTAATAGTTTTTATTTTACTGTCTAAAATTTTCATAAGGATCGGTCTACTGGGCGAATTTCTACAGCGTTTTTTCCGTGATGCAATTTGATGTGACACACCCTTTACTCGTATGGTCTTTGACAAAGTTGTTTAATATTTAGTAGGCTACCAAAGAATTAAATATAAGTTACACTGTTAAAATATAACTATCATTTGAATACCACGACTTTGTTTTTAACTACTATGTAGATTTCTTTTTATCCCATTCGTTTAGTTTAGACTCAAGGCATTTCAGCCGTAACTAACAGATTTCTGAGCAATGAAAAGAATTACATTTAAAATTACCAAGTGTTCTGAACAATCACAGTCCTACGTCAAACTTCCGTCCGTGTCCCTAGGCGCAGACCCGTTATTTTTGGTACAAATTCTGTACGGTTCAGTGTACAGATTTTCGTTAAAAAGTACAGATTTTTTTCCGCGGGTGAATTTTCTTACATTTCAACAAAGCTACATTAAGGTACATGATTACTTTTACGCCGCAATATCCCTTGGTGCGGCAGCTCGAATGTTTTAATAAATGGAAGTGTGCAATCTTGATTCAGAGAAAAAATTATGTATTAACATCATCAAACACACGAATGACGAATGAAAATTTAAATGTGATATTTGTAGTAAATAAATGAGTTTTTTTTATATGCTATAAAATGGATTTTTCTCTACAACGAATATTTTCGATGGTTCAGATTTTTGGAAAAATAGTACAGATAAAAAAATTTTTGACCCCTCTGGTACAGATTTAAATGTGGCACCACTGGTAACATGTTTATCATATTTATAAAGTTAGGAACTCACGATCGATCGCTTACTAAGCGAACGCGCAACCAATGTGGCTACGAAAACCTCCTACTTGTAGATGTTTTTCATTATTTTTAAATTTAAATAAAATTACCGAATTTTCCGAAATTGTAGTATTTTAACACCGTTTGTTAACCAGGGAATTTATTTCCCTGGATTTTCGTACTTTTGAAATCTTGCTCTCTTATGGGCTAGCTCCAGCAAATCCCGACTAGGGCAGCTACTAGCCCTTCAAAATCCGACTGCTCCAGAATGGTCCGTCCGAGGGAAGTAAGTGGTCTGCTTTTCGGTTTGGGATTTGCTGTTATTACCAGTATTTTTGAGCTCCTTCCCTGTGAACAATTCTGGCGTTGCTGATATTGCACTCGGCCGATTGGATCTGGCTGGCTGGACTCGACTGACTTGGTCCTGACGTTTAACTTGATTTTGAGGAATAAATACGTCCTGGTTTGCTTCCGAGATTGAGCTGTTAGTTCCCATGCTATCATGAACCTTTTGGTTTGTCTAACTAAATTGAACTAACTGTTGAGTAAGACTTCGGACTATATATACACGAATTCTTACTCCAGCTTAAAATTAAAAGGGAGAGCAATGATCTCCCTTTCCTACTCAGATAACCGAAGCCGCATCGGTTATCTGCCTGTCTATTTGCTACATAAAAATCATCCCATGGTTTCCATCCTTCACTATCGTTAAAGGGGCCGAATTTGGTGAATATTTTACGACCTAACTATTTGCTGATTGCCAGCAGAGGAATCCCTATCTATTTTTTCCTGTTCTTATCTTCCACTACGCCACCCGCGTGCGCTCCTGAATAAACATTTTTGTTTCTTTGCCTTATTCTTTCTGTGCCCTTCGCGCTCATTCCATGCGCGATTAACCCTTTCGTTACGAGCGTCGTCTTTAGACGACATGAAATTCATAGTGCTCTTCGATCACACCAGCGCGATGTGCATACTTTTCGGCGCAGTGCTCCGTACAGGGGTAGCACTTTGGCGGAGCACACTGCCGTAATGGTTAAGACCACGAAAAAAAGTTAAAGTGAAAAACATCTAGCTGATTGTCGGAAAAAAATATTTCTATTCCTTCGTCTAATGCGCTATCTCTGGCGCGCTTATCTTGGGAGCTATATATAACAATTGAAGAAAAGAAAACGAAACATGTGGTTTCCTCCTGCTGGCAAATTTGGTTTTTGATTTTTTAAATTTATTTTCAGCCCTGCTATCTAAGCTGGGTCCGTAACATATGGTGTCTTCGATTTCTATTTTTTTTTATTTCCCTTGAAAAGAGTTTTATACACATTGGATCGCTACGATTATTTTTGCAGTAGTATTGATGTTTTCAAATTGTGTTTCGCTGTTACTCTAGTTGCCTGTTTTGGTCGGTACAATTTGAGGAGCACAAATTGCAGCAATCAAAACGTGGAATTTAGCAGGTTTAGATAATACTTGATATTCAATAGTTTGTCTCAAAAAAGTACAATTTTCTTCATTGAGATAGAAGCGTAGAAATATTTTCAATCAATTGATGCAAACATCTTTGCGATCTTTTAAGAATTGGTCGAATTAAAAGCATTTGAAATTTTGCATTATTTCCAACATTTTCAGTGGTTCAATTTTCATTATATGTTCCAGTTAGACGTAGAACTACGTCAAAAATCAATCTTGTATGAAAAATTAGCGCGATAGAAAATACATCTTTCAAAAGCTAGAAAATAATCATTTTTCCCGACTTACTTGACATCTATAAAACAACAGTTCTTGCTTGAGATTATCCACGGTTCAAGATCGGTCACTTCGGAGAGCACTCGTCACCATCACAGCTAATTGCTCACGCAACTCGAAGCCAGGTTTCGCCCGTGGCCACAATTGTTGCTGAATTGCTTCAGTCGTCCAATAATCTCAACACTCCTCGGGGGCACCTGTCGCGACGTTCCAGAGCGCACGAAACAAAAACTCACGAGGAATGTTGTGGTGCATTCGAATGGGCAAAGTGGCACAAGAAATCCAAAACAAAAAAATATATATATCTCGGATAATTACTCAATATCGGCAATCATTATTGTGCGAGCCATCGAAAGGTGCGTGCCATCGATTTGTCTGGGGAGGTCTCCCATGCAGGTCTTGGACCGGCTAATCAACGAAAAATAATCCAATGTACATTTATATATTTATTTATTTTAATTACAACTGCTACCTCTTTGCATCACGTATCTCCCACCTCAAGAAAAGTGACAGCAGGAATCGAATGTCACGATTGTGGAATGTCATAAACGGCCGTGACAACACGTCAGTCGCCAGTTGGGGTAATTTTTGAGCGCAAAAAGTGGAAACAGAAGGAATTACATATAATCGATACCCAGAGGATTGGGACCGAGCGGAGAGGATGTTGCCATTATCTCGTTTTGCAACCAGTAGCACAGACTCGTGAATACCACAGATCCACAGAGCCAAGGTGGGGATTTTGTGGTTGCGTGAGTCTCAAACGCTCCGTTCCTCTCGTTCCTGCGAAGGAATGATGCGCCGCCATTATTCGATTAGCGCTAAAAGTTTTCCGTCCGACTTCTCGTCCTGAGCCATAAAGAGAGAGAGGGTCATTGAATGACACTTAATTTTGCGATTTATGATTCGGACAAGACGCAAGCTTTGACGCATTGGAGGAATAGTTGCGGCTGTGGCGAGAAAGACTACTGCAGCCGAGACGGGTTGATTCGCCGCATAGCATAGCTGAACCGTGGTCATTTGTTCTCATAAAATGATTAAAATAAAACTTTTTGTGCGAGCTATAATGGGGAAGGTAATTATCATACGGCGTGATGGGGTTCGCTCAACTGCTTGAGATTAACATTAAAATAGCATTGATTGAAGCAAGGAATAACGTTCCATGGGTGCGTGCGTAGGAAGCGCGCTGTTGGAACCAATAATCTCTTCGGTGACATTGTGGGATGTTGTATATTTATTCGCCACTTTATTATATTATAGCCGGTTCATGAATAAAATGACTAAATGGACGATTGGTAATCTTGTATATCGGACGATTATTCAGATACTGTATGTACTTCATGAGGATCCTTCATCATCTTGTATTGAGATTTTATTTTACGTTTTTCTTTTCAGAGATAGATTTCTCTTGCGGATTTCATATCCGACTAGTAATGTTATAGAGCAATTCCAAATGAAATCGACAGATGACGAAACATGAGTATTTTTTATTCGAATGAAAGTTTGTATTCCGTTTAGATTGGAGGATATATAAGTTTTCCACAGCATTTGGGAATTTTTTGACTCAAGTGTAATTTTTGAAAAGGGCGTATCGTTTTTAGTAAGGGAAATCTTCGGTAATTGATATCTCAAAAACAATGAGTCGTGCCGAAATAGTGTCTTGGAAAAAGTTATAGAGTATTGATGTGAAACGTGAAAAAAATATACACTGAAAAAAAAAATAGTACACTTATTTTTATTTACAAAAAAAAATATTTGCAATATCTAAAATATGTATTTTTATTATTTTGTTTATTTTTTCAAGAAGTCATGCAGAAAATTTAAAAAATTGGTACAAGATAGTAAAACTATTTTTGACACACTTTGTGGAACATCGAATTTCTATGAATTTTCGAAACATCGAATTTTTGTATGTTAACAATCATTTCTAGTCACAAATTATGAATCTTGATGTGATTTAAATTGAAAAAGCTCCTTTTCAATCTCCTTCTAAATGAAGTCATTCTCAAGATATTTGAAAAAAACATTTCCAATTGATTGTCTTTTTCAATTTATTTTTTTTTTAATTCATATATGTATTTTTTATTTTTTCATATAAAACAGAAGTCATTTAGAAAATTTATAAAATGGAAACAAGATGGTAAAACTATTTTTGACGAACTTTGTGGAACATCGAATTGCTATGAATTTTGGAAACATGGAATTTTGGTATGTTAACAATAATTTTTAGCCACAAATTATGAATCTTGATGTGATTTAAAATAAAAAAGCTCTTCATCGATCTCCTATTAAATGCAGCCATTCTCGAGATATTTAAAAAAATATTTCTAATTTATTGTGTTTTTTATAGTAAATAGGCTCTTTTAATATGTTTGTCGTGTTATACCGCCATGTTCATGAAATTTTATGAATTCGCTTATTTTTTTCAACAACTTTTCCAAATACATCATTATGGTAAAAATATATGTTTAGGAGTTACGTTCTATTTTATATGAAAAAAATAAAAAATATGTATTTTAGATATTGCAAATGAAAGTTTTTTTTCGTAAGAGTACTAATTTTTTTCTCAGTGTACATTTTTTCACGTTTTAACATCAATACTCTCAATATAACTCTTCCTAATGCACTATTTCAGTACGACTCATAGTTTCCGAGATATAAATTATCAAAGATTTCTTTTACTAAAATCAATACGCCCTTTCAAAATTTATACTTGAGTCAAGAAAAGTCACAGGAGGGTTGTGTCCGAGACAGGACCGCATAGTTGACGTAGGATTCCGTTAGGCTTTCTGTTGATTTTGGATATGTTTGAAGAATTACATCGTTGAACTCTTTGCTAATGATTTCGTGGCCCTGAAAAGGGCCGTTTTGTTTGGTTGTTGGGTATTGTTTGTTCACTCCACCAGTGTTTACCGAGTAATGGGTAAAGCGGATTCTTCCTGATTTTCGAAGAGTGCCTCTACTTATTGGTCGGTAAATTTGGCCTGTGCTTTCGGTGAATGTAGTGGTAAAATATGTTTTCTTGCAGGTCGTTCGTTTTGAGTGTGTTCGTCGCAGTTTCTGTTTTTTATTCAATCATTCTCTTCGTGGGTGATGTGCGTTAATTCAAAGAAAGAACTTTAAATGGTTTGTATTTGTATTCGAGCAGTGATTATATCATCATACGGTATCAATAATTTTACTAACGTTCCTGTTTATTCCAACGGCTAGCCAAACAAATCTAATTGGAATCGTTTTTCTTGTAATGTAAATTATCAAACTGTTATTTTGCGTTGCGTTTTTTCTTGTTTAGGTATGACAGTCATTGCGATTTTAGCCACTTGGTGGTATTGTCTCGAAACCTGATTGAAAAAAACTATTGACTATTGAAAGCCCGAGCAGAGGGTCAAATAGATATTTATTACTATTATTTGTAAGGAAAATATCCTGACCAATGATATAACCTATCGTGTTTTATAGTTGCTGTATTCGGTAGAATTTTTTTGCGACTGCACAATATTTTCTTCTGTTTCAATCAGGATGATTTCTCTTTTCGTTTCTCAAGGGATTTGGACCCTCTCCTCTGGTTCTCGATGGTTTCGGGTTCTTTTTGGACATGCTACTGTAGAGATCCGTCATTCTAAGTGGAGTTGTTTCATCTGTTTCGCATTTTGACGCATTGGTCGGCTGATGATTCTAATATGATGGTTTTATAACTGTTATCCATGGTTATTAGACAAAGAAATAAATGGATAAACTACTATTCACATCACTCACCACAGTGATTTCGTTTTCAAACTTTCGTTCGAATAAAAAAATACAAGTTTTTAAAATCTGTATTTTTAGTTCGATTTCATTTGGAATTGCACTTAACGAAGTATTGTTCAGCGAAAGCAAATATTTCTTCTTGAAGAAAACACTCATTTTAAAACTGTTTGGAAGGAAAATTTATATTTTCCAAGGCATGAGCTCAAACGGTGTGTAAATTGCGTTGTTCGTTTTTATAACATTTTTTTTTTTTCAAAACGGAAACAAAAGAATCGCGATAGAATCGAACATCTTCTACGGCCTGAAGGAATTGCCATAAATATTTTTATCGACGCTAAATTTCATTAAAAATAATTAGAAAGTGCACCGAGGCATTTCCACCCAGCGCGTCCAAACCCCTAACAATCTCACTTTTCGCAGTACACTTCGAGTCAATAAAGTACAACCAATTCCGGCCAGGCACGTATTTCGCATAATTTATTTATACCTCCCAACTCCCAGTGTTTTTTTTGCTGCCCCCTCAAAGTCCTGCCCCGCTTGGTCGCATCGTCACAGGAACAAAAGTGAGTAAAAGACACGTCTCAAGCTTATAAACGACGAAAGAGCATCCCTGCGATCATCGTGTCGTATCTATTGAAAATTCCATTCAAGCATCTCTGAGGCTCTGAGGCCAGCGCTCGACACAAATAGCGTCGAGAGTTAATCCAAATCTTTGAAACGCAACAAACAGCGCGGTTGTTTGATTGTTTTCCCTCCCCAGATGCTCGAGATGCTCCGATTTGAGGAGCAGTTTACAGATAAAATACATCTTGCTTTGAGTAAATAGAAGCGCGCTAATCGGAACCGGGAGTGCGTGGGTGGATGGGCGAGAATATGTGTGTGTGTCTCGAGACTCTCGCGGGGAAGTCTATTTATTCTTCTATTATGTTTTTTTCTCCTCGTAGTTTTTTTTCCCTCTGCTGTTTATTTTTCCGCCTTCAAACCAAACTCTTCGTGACGACTAATGAGTGGTAACAAACGACGCGCACATCGCGAACGATGAAAGGCCAAACATTATTGCCGTTTTTCGTTGGCATATTTCTCAATGAAAGTTACGACCCGGGCGGTTTCATTAAGACGAAATCCGTCAGCGGGCCAGAGACCACTCAAAATAGACACGAGCTGATTTCTGGGTTCGGGGAAACCGAATTGAGCCGTCCGCCGCTGCCTCATTATGGTTTGCTCGCGGGTGAAATTATGGGGGTGGATCACGTCGAGCTCACGAATTCGAATTAGTTATACTCTGTTAGAAGCATAGGCCCGCGCGGTCAAGATTTCGGCGCTGGGAAGCAAAATATTTTATTTGCTTCAAATTTCCAACCTGGGAAATTTCTTTCCTGGCTTCGTCTGACGGCAGCAGCTCCGATTACCCGGCTGCTTGTCAAACGCTTAACAGCGAATAAATCCACTCGCAAACTCCCCCACCGAGGGAATGTCGTAAACCGTATCTGTGCTCATTCCTTTTCATTCATTGTGTTCAGGGACATCTTCCTTGCCGTCATTCTGTCGTTGACACCTCCTCGGCGAACAAATCTCTAACTCAAACAGACTGACGACAGCACAGACTCCGCCGTTGTAACACCTCCCAGCACGACAGATCATTTGCTTCCGGGAGAAGTTGGGCGAGGGGAAAATGTTCTAGGATTAAATTAAATTCGAAACAGCGAAAACCTTGCCGCGAAAATCGATCGTGTTTGGAAACATAGTCTCGGAAGGGTGCGTGTTTGTAATTTATCTGCTGGGAAAGAGCTAATGAATTCACTTTTTCCAGCTCGCGTTCGCTCAATGGTTATTGATGGTTATCATCCGGCAGGGATGAGTGGGAACGAAGATATGGTAGCAAGGGCTTCGCATTATTCAGGGCGCGACAAATTCGATTTCCCCGTTTCGATTAAAGATTATTTTGAAAATGGGGTTATTAATTTCAGGAA
The DNA here is from genome assembly GCF_029784135.1 of Toxorhynchites rutilus septentrionalis. Classification (NCBI taxonomy): domain Eukaryota; kingdom Metazoa; phylum Arthropoda; class Insecta; order Diptera; family Culicidae; genus Toxorhynchites; species Toxorhynchites rutilus. The sequence goes on from NC_073746.1 coordinate 11,132,945, forward strand.
AAACTTCAATTAAAACTAAACCATCGGTATAGCAATTTTTTTTTCTAAAAATGATATGATATGAAACAGATACGGATTTCTGAAAAACATTGTTCTCTTGTAAACATTCAGAATTTTTTTTTATCTGTATTATAGTGACTTTCAACTCATTTGGCTGGTTCTTCACTTCTGCTTCCATTTTTGGAAGAATGTCGGGAGTGAGAATTGAACTCGTGCCCTTTAGCGTGAGAGGCATGTATGTTACCACTACGCCAGATCGCCTCCACTTTCAGAAAATTAATATTAATGTCCACATGAAAGAAATTGTTTTCTTCAATTTTATTTATCAACGACTCTAAATTATCATAAACATACATTGGCAAACCAATAAGTCTTGCGCAGATTTTCGTGCAAAGTCGTTGTTCGCAGAACATTAGACCCGGATTTTTCTTGCCCATATCTATTATAGGTTGGTCCGAAAACTCAACTTTTCACTTTTATTAAAAAATAAATAAGAAAAAACTTTTGAAGTTGAACGGTTTCATTGTGATTAAACATAACAATGTACTAAAAGCTAGAAAAAAATTAGGCAAGTAGCTGTTAGCACTTATCACACCCCTTACTCTATTAATCTAGGGCATTATTGATGAGACTAAAATAAATTAGAATAATTCTCTACAATAAAACTATTGTACTGTGTTCTATTAGTCAAATCATTTCATTTTTATTTTTTTTTTTATCTTCGCTTATTTTTCGTCGGCCTATTTCCGCCACTTTAGTGCCAATCGCCGACAACAGGGAGGCGACTCCACCTGTTCCTACCTATCAGACTCAACAACTCATGAGCCGGGCCAACTTCTTTTACTTCCCCTCCGAAGGAAGACGTAACCAGAGATTTTTCGCCTCAGAAAATCCCAACGACGCCAGCTGGGATTGAACCCAGGCCGATCGGATTGTGAGGCTGTTACGCTAACCACACAACCACTGGCGCCGTCAAATCATTTCATTTGATATCAATATTGGGTGGATTGCAAAAAATACATAGTGTATTCTCCAAGTTAAGTTCGTTCGTTTGATACACATATCCCAATCAACATTTTTGGAGATACTATCGAATCGGCAATTTTGTAGTGATGGACAAATTTGATTTTTCAAGATCATGTAATAACCAGTTTGAAATGACAGCAGAGATAAACTGCCATTCTACGCATAATTGTCCCATGTTCCAAAATCAGTAACTGAGAAAAACGCAATCAATGTTTTCTCGCATATTTGTCTATCAGAAGCTTTAAGCATTTCAATTTAGCAATACACCGGGTTTTTTATAAGCACCTTACTATTGTTTAATGAAATGTGATGAGATCCCCTCACTGAATCAATCATGCTTGATTAGGGGTTTAAAAATTCATGGTGGGACTGTTATGCCTAGAATATCAACATGGGACAATTGAACTTGATGTTGTTTTTTGATATACAATAATTTTTTTTTGTGTTTTTTCCAAAAGATTATGCATAGAAATATCGTTTTATGAAGAAATGAGTGATCTGCAACACCTTCGCAGAATATAAATCTCATCGTTATTAGGCACTAGCAACAAGGTGTACACGTGTTCTGGTAAACTTTTTCTTATTTGTTTGAGAAATAGTTCGTTCTTCCGAACCAGAAATGAGTGCATTAGCCCTGCTGAAGTGTGACATGAAATTCTTGCTTGAATTTGTACTTGAACCGATTTATTCGATATGGATCTACAAAAAAATACATGGTGGGACAGTTATGAATAGAATATCAACATGGGACAATTGAACCTGATGTTGTTTTTTTTTAAAGCTGGGAACAAACTATATGTTTTTTTTGGTGTTTTTCCGTAAGATCATGCATAAAAACAACGCTAAATAAAACTCTTTAAAAAAGTAATTTGCTAATTTGTGATTGCGGCCATCTTGGATTTGGAGTTTTCAAGTTATGCGATCTACTATTCAATCCCTTTCATTTGATACCCATAATAACTGGGTCTTGAGAAAAAATATTTATCGCCTATTTGTAGTGGTGGCCATTTTAAATTTGCATTTTTTGCTACTAGTCATGCCCTTTCGTTTGATACGTTTGGATTAACATTTTTCATAAATAACTGTGTTCTACTAGTCAAGCTCATTCATATGATACCCATATTGATGGGAGTTTGAGAAAATATTTAGTCCGCTATTTTGTAGTGGCGCCATCTTAGATTTGTATTTTTCATAAATAACTCTTCTACTAATGTGTTGTACTAATCAAGCCCCTTTATTTGATACCCATATTGATGAAGTTCTGAAAAAATATGTAATCCGCCATTTTGTAGCGGCCCCCATCTTGGATTTTCAAGATCATGAAATACGCAGTTTTATAGTGGCGGCAGGGATAAATGTGTGTTTCAAATTTCATGTCAAAATTTCATTTCATTTTGTTTCAATCGGTCACCAGGAAGGGGGTCAGATTTCTATTAATGTAGGACAAATGTGGGGCGCTACAGACAAACACGTTACAAACTTTTTAACTACTGGACACAAAAATCATTTTCGAAAAAATATGAATTTCAGACCACCCTTAAATGGAAATGGGCACCATAATGAAAAAATAAAAAAACTACCGGTCGAAACTACCACTTTTCACGAAAATCTGAGCACCACTTTGTCGGTTTGGCATGGAATGGCTGTTTACAAAATGAAGATATTCAAAATAACAATGCTTGCAAAGGCCAACTTCGGTACATTTTACGAACATTAAAAACTTGCAATAAATAACAAACGTTTGAGGATTGGTTCAAAAATCCCTATGTACAGAAGTGAAAAAATATTTTCGAGACGATAACTTAAGCAACAAAATTATTGGGTATGTATACATACACATATTCTATGTAACATGAAGTCGATTCATTTTTGTTTATAGATTATTGTTTGTTTTATGTATGTATATTGTATGTTATGCACATTTTTATTATGTTATATTATGTATGTATTTTAGATTTAAATGAAATAAATTTAAATGAATTCAATTCTTAACTCAAATTAAATTAAAAAAAAGGCATTTTGAATGATAAACCATGTTATATATTTAACAATTTTGGAACCGACCTGATTGAATTTGTATTAGTTTGTATTGGAATAATTGATTCATTATACGGCTTTTCGCTTTGCGGCCAAACTTTGTGGAACGTATCTAGGGCGTAAAGCGAGGTATGGGTGTACCTTGTATTTCGCCTTGCTAAACATTTAAAAAAAAATGACATTCGAGGAAATGTATCGATTCGAACAAAATGGGCCCAAATATTCTCAGTGCTTTGGAATGCAGCTGATGACCCTAATCTACGACATGTACAGATGTTCAAAAATTGATTGTATTATTTGTTTTTTTTTCAAACTCTCTACGATATAACCCTTCGTGAATAGGAAAAAAATTGAATAAATCAGTACAAAATTTTTGCCGAAAAAAATAGAATATCCCAAATAATTTGCCGTCAAATGAATTAAATTTTAGAGAACAATATTAGATTTGATTTCGAATTTTTGAAGCGTTAGAGTATTCACAACCGTGACTAGTGATGTCCGGTAATCGCTTGACTGATCAGTTTATCCGTTAATGACTGCGAAAAAAATCATCGCGATTGCTACATAATCAATAATCGAAGCGAACGAATAAATTGCGTTGATTAGTTCATCATAGAGCAGAGAGTACAGCACAACAATTTATTTTTCGATAAATTGTTTGATTAAACTAATTTACAATTTGTTGATGTGAAGTGATGTTAAGACAGAGAACAGCTTGAAAGCTTTTGTTTTTATCAGCGTTGCGGACTGAAAAAAGACGGAAAACTTTTGAAATCATTCCAATAGAAATAATCAACAAAAATTTACTCACCCGTTGTCGACAAGAATATTTCAAACTGAATTCTATCAAATCATAGTTTTTTTTTTTGGGAAAGTATACCCTGTTCTAAAATCCCTCGTAATACTTCACCCATCTTGAATCCCTCATATTTTACTTTGTAAAACATTCCAAAAATATTCAAAATGTGCAATACGCTATACGCTCGATTCGAATTTCCTAATAGACCCAATGTACATTAGGTGGGGGAATTGTCCGATTTGGGTCAAAGAAGCACCGCTTTGTTGTAAAACTTGTTGCCATTCTAACTCATAATATGAACTCATAATATCTCTTTCCTAAAAGTATTGGTTGGCAAAAAAAAACCCTAGCAATAGATTTTTATAATCTTCTCTTGATTCGAATTTCTTATCACTCAGGAAGTTTTGCAATGCGAGAAAAAGGTGGTAATCTCTTAGTGCCAGGTCAGGACTATATGGTGGATGCATTAAAACATATCAATCAAGCTCCCGGCTCCCGGTTGGCTAATTCTGTACGTTTTTGGTAAATCTCTAGTTTCAAGGGGCCAATTTGTTGACAGTAGAGATCTGAATTTAGCGCACTAAAAAAATAAAAAATAAAAAACATAAACATAAACATAAAAAATTTAATTTGAAGCCAGGGGCGGGTGAGTATTCTGGATAGGCTCGCCTAGTTAAGAAGTGAAATATGTCTACCAAGAATAAAATTGCATGTATTTTACTGCTACATTAACGGCACCATAAACACCATTTACAATTTCAGCGGTCTGGTTTGCACTTTCGCCTGTATAAAGGAAAAAGTAGAAAATGTACCGAATTTTCTCTTTGTTGACTTCCATTGTTAACACCCTGTAACTCACAAATGAATGGAACAAACAAAAAACAGTGTGAAATGTCACCTAAACTGTAACCTAAACTTGAAACTATATGATCGATATTATGCAAAATATCGATCACTACAACCAGCTACTGAGTGAATAATGGACTTCTTTTTCATCAACCTAATATTCAAAATTAAGTTTTGTCAAATTTAAATTAGTGAAAAAAAAAGTTTTCATAGTTCAGTTTAAATTTTTCATTAACAACACAGCGTATTCAATAATAATAATATAAATAATTAATTTTAAATAATGAATATTAAATAATAAAATATGAAATATTAATTTTGACAAGATCATTGATCCGAGAATTCTGATTTTGCTTTGATCGTCTCCAGTACATTCGAATGTAATTACTGACCCTGACCTTAACCATTTGATTACTGCTCTTACATATGTATAGATGTGACCCATTAATTTATAAAAACTTCTTGAAATGAGATGGCTTTCCAATGGTTTTTTTTGTAAAAAAAAATACAGAATTGACCTCTGAAAGCGTTACAATACATTTTACAATCGTCCATGTGTTGAGTAAATCGAGTTTTAAATGAAGAAACTACAGATAGATATCATTCCGAGTTTGATCCTTCAATATGAGAGCATTTACAGCCGTGACTAGTGATGTCCGGTCATTATTCGATTTTACGAATGATCTATTGATGTCTGCATAAAACGATTATGATTATATGTTTTTTATTTATTTATTTTGGCTTAGCATCTTTACAACATGGCATAGGAATAGGAATAGGAATAGGAATAGGAATAGGAATAGGAATAGGAATAGGAATAGGAATAGGAATAGGAATAGGAATAGGAATAGGAATAGGAATAGGAATAGGAATAGGAATAGGAATAGGAATAGGAATAGGAATAGGAATAGGAATAGGAATAGGAATAGGAATAGGAATAGGAATAGGAATAGGAATAGGAATAGGAATAGGAATAGGAATAGGAATAGGAATAGGAATAGGAATAGGAATAGGAATAGGAATAGGAATAGGAATAGGAATAGGAATAGGAATAGGAATAGGAATAGGAATAGGAATAGGAATAGGAATAGGAATAGGAATAGGAATAGGAATAGGAATAGGAATAGGAATAGGAATAGGAATAGGAATAGGAATAGGAATAGGAATAGGAATAGGAATAGGAATAGGAATAGGAATAGGAATAGGAATAGGAATAGGAATAGGAATAGGAATAGGAATAGGAATAGGAATAGGAATAGGAATAGGAATAGGAATAGGAATAGGAATAGGAATAGGAATAGGAATAGGAATAGGAATAGGAATAGGAATAGGAATAGGAATAGGAATAGGAATAGGAATAGGAATAGGAATAGGAATAGGAATAGGAATAGGAATAGGAATAGGAATAGGAATAGGAATAGGAATAGGAATAGGAATAGGAATAGGAATAGGAATAGGAATGGGAATAGGAATAGGAATAGGAATAGGAATATGAATGGGAATAGGAATAGAGCGAATAGAGCGAATAGAGCGAATAGAGCGAATAGAGCGAATAGAGCGAATAGAGCGAATAGAGCGAATAGAGCGAATAGAGCGAATAGAGCGAATAGAGCGAATAAAGCGAATAGAACGAATAGAGCGATGAGAGTGGTTAGAGCGAACGTAATTTGGCAAATTAATGAATAAGAAGTGAAAGTATGATGATTATCAAGATACCCGATTCAGATTATCATATCGGCATTTTGCATATTCTCTTCAAGTTAAACTTTGAACTCATTACCCTGATCTAGGCAAAATCTTTAAAGTTTTAAATTTTAGATGTTGGACTGGGGATTCATATCCAAATATATTTCTTCTCCATGTCCCATATGAATTCAAGATTCATTACTCATATTCAGATTACCAAACACAAATTCTATGCTCAAAATCCGGATTCACACTTACGCCTGTTCCAAATTAAAATGTCCCGTAACCATTATGAATACAGGGCGGACTCGATTATATACAGTCCAGAATCTCTCTGAGAAAAATCATTCTACGCATATGTTCGAATTTCAACAATGACAAAATTATAGAACTTTTTTTTTTGTTTAGAACTATGTTGCCTCAAATCGGCTCTACATTCAAAAGTATGCTACGGAAGACGATTCTTTGAAGTTGTAGTAACAAACTGGATTGTTTCCATCAACCAAATTAAAGCTATCTAACCAATCTACAATTTGTTCTTAGACACTCAACTTCTATATTTCTTAATTTCGCTGCAATATCAATATAACACTTTCTGGTGAAAAATTCAAGCAAAATCTTAAAAAAATCACGATTTTTATCCAACTGCCACTAAATTTTCACCTTAACACTGAAAGGTTACATTTACACTTTCTTCTTTCAATTCTTTATATCTCAAATATGAAAAAAAAATTAAACTGTTCATGATCGACCCCAAAACTGTACATAATCGAAACATATATAATGGAGTCCGATCTTTACTAGATTCCATAATTCGTATTTCAGAATCCAAATTTCCAGTGATTTAACTTTAAAGGTGAAAAAAGTTACAATTAGACCCATCTGAAAAATTAGAAGATTGGTGTCCAGGACACGACCGAATTGTTAACGTAAGACTTCAAAACTGTTGTCAGCGGGAACAAACACAGAAATTAACGATCAAACATTTTAGTTTTAAAAATTACAGTTTTCCATCATTACCATTTACGTTAAAAAACAAAAGAAAAAATATGTGTGTCTGAAGCAAAAAAAAAACCCGTTTTTTTGGCATAACGAAAATTAGAAATTCGTCCGCAGCAAAAAGAGTTATTAACGTAAATATTATTTTACAAAAACGTGACCGTTATCTGGTTTGGAATTTATACTGAAAAACGTAGTCCTACGTCAAAAAATATTGATAAAATATCCAAAATAATAATAAGGTGTTGGAATTACTTTATTGCTTTTGATAGAAAAAATAATTTAACTGCGAATATCTCGTATCAGTATTTGGATGCTCTGTTAAACTTTTATGTTATTCCTTCATCTTTTGCTTCATCTTTTTTTCTGCATAATTTGTAGCATTCAGAGCCATCTTCGGGAAATTGGGTGTTTTGGAACCTGTTTCGATAAACGATACCACTGAATTGTCTAACAGCTGACTAAATCGAAGCAAATGTTTGCAGTGTCCATGTAGTTTTCAATATATAGTAGAATGCGTTTTTACAGGTAAACTTCGATATAACGTACATTTCACTTTCAAAATTGTACGTTGTATCGAATTGTACGTTATATCGAAGCATAATAAAGTACTCACAAACGTAGTCTATAATACATTATTGTGTTGCTGTTTTAGTAAAGTTAATGAATAACTTCAATCAGAAGACGAAGCCAGCCTTTCTCATGATGTTTTCCTTCGTACTGTTGATTAAAGCATGGTTCATTTAGAATCCGTAATCACAAATCCAGCTGTATTTCGGGATTTATTGAAGGTACAAAACCTGTTTTAGCATCACAAGACAGGTAATTCATTCTTCTATCAGAAAAAAAATATTGAAAAAAATTTTCCTTTACACTTTGGAAATGTGTACGTTATATCGAGGTAAAATGTACGTTATATCGAGTGACGTTATATCGAGGGTACGTTATATCGAAGTTTCCCTGTACTCTTTTTTTTTACAGTTTTATAGTTCATGGTTTTATTTGTGACTAAAACTTCGGTATTGTTTACAGCTGCAAAGGCGTTACCATTTATTATATTTTTTGGCCATATCCGAATGTCCTGGGTACTGCTCTAATTGTACTCTCAATGTATTTAAATACAGCCTCCAATCGTAATTTCAACGACAACGTGTACTATAATAATTTATCCAAACGAATGTTTGGAGACATCGCCAACGGTACAGCTCGACGAAATTCAGCGATTCTGTCATTTTTTAACTTGAACTAAAATAATTTTTTACTGTCGGCTTCCATCTGTCACAATTTTTTTAACTAAATGATTTTAAACAAAACTTCTACCGCTGATAGAAGATAGCTATTTCCTCAAACTGCTATCAAAAAACTCCAGAACCGTCTACTTAAAAATACTACAGCGAAATTGACAGTGCGTTCAGATTTTAAATGATCATCGCACTCCATATTTTTTCCCTCCCACGCCTGCCTGATTGCCTGAAAACAAATAAATTGGAGATAATCCACTCAGAATGGTTTTATAAATATTAAAAGCTAACGAACACATGCACACACTCCAAAACCATTAATAATGTTATCTCGCCTCCTACAGACAGCCCGGGGCCACACTTCGGCTCCGGTAAAAACTCTCATTTTCGCAACGGCTCGAATCAAAAGCGCACCGTTATTCGCATAAACGCCGCAGCAGCGGACTCGGTCGTAAATCCTTCGAACGCTAGCCGCCCCAAAAACCTACCCGATTTGTCGTCGTCATCATTTGGCGGCATTTTATTATCATCCCAACAAGAAGAACAACACAGAGAAAAGAAAAAAAAAGACGCCAGCGCGATGAATATGTTGAAGATGATTTTTATGGAGCATAATGTAATCTCAGCTTTCCACACAGACCGTAAAATTTCCCCAAGACAAACACACAAAACAAATCGGAACGACGAGAGCATTCTAACATGATAGAATACTACAACAGAAAATACTCAAAGCATACAAACATCCGAGTGCGAAAAAATAGGCAGCTGTCGGAATCGGTACGTGGTGTAAATAAAATACTCATTTTCTGACTTTCACGCTGGCGCGCAAAAAAACCAAAGAAAATTTAAATCACTAACCGAAGTTTGTTTAAATGATCTGCAGACGCAGATCGCAGGAGATGGAACGAAAAGAGAGAAAAAAAAAAGAAAAGTGTCCAGAAGTGGCCAGAATCATGCACGCATGAATGGAACCAGTCTAGACTTGGGGGCTCCGCTCGGAACGAGTGGCGCAGAGAGAGGTTAACGAACCAAGCTTCTTGAAGTGCGGGTTCGAATATTAAACAGGCGGGGATTTGCGGTGTTCCTTATCGACCCCTCATCCGCATCCCCAATCGCATCCATTACGTAAGTAGAGGAGGATGAATTAATAACTGAACATTTTACGGAAACAGCATTCCGTTGCGTCGATTGTGTTCTTATGATTTGGAGAGGGAGAATCAGCTGGAGCAGCTGTGTTTTCAAAGTGGAAAACCTGGTCTGCGCGTTCGTGCATTCCATATGGCTGGCAAAGCACCGTTGTGGGTGGGGTGTATGAATCGGAAATCGATAAGTTGTATGAATGATTACGTTTTGTGTTGGCAGCAAGACGCACAAAGCCGGCAAATCTGTGGCTGAGCCGTGGGGCCATATGGTTTGCGTTATTAATTTTCCCGCTCCGGCGGCAATCAAAAGCGGTAAATGATGTTCCAGGCCGATTTTAACGATCAGCGTTTTGAAACGTTTTCATAGCCGTTCAATTTGCGCTAATGAAACAATAAAGATAATCTTTTTTTTTGCTGTGCTCACACACTCTCAGCAGTTCGGTTCGCAGCGGTTTCAAGCAGATTTTGATTTTTCCCGTTGAATGAATACGACGCACGGAGATAAAATCTCCGCGATGGAATTTTGCTCGATGCATTCCAAATATAATTGCTGTGTGCAAAACTAACAACATCCCGATGAATGACTTCAAACAATTTTGAAACGGAAACGGTGCACACAAAACACAACCTCACAACCTTACGTGAGAACTCCCAACGTCGGAAAGTATCAAGCTTTCCGGTTCCCATAATGCGACAGAAATGATTCACAGGTTTGTGTCAGTTCATGCAAATTCAATTTGCAGGTAGTATAAATTTGAATAACCTTTTCGTGATAAAGCGGCTTGTTGTTTGCACGGAAAAAGGGGAAAACTAGTCTCACAGATTGCTTTTTCCCGCTTTGACTGGGTTTGTAGAATGAGGGGTGCATATCCTATGTGGAAGTTCTCTATCCGTTTTGTTTTCTTCCGCAGTGTGTTGTAAAAATTTGAATGCCGAACCCGAACTGTTTGCGCGTAGTAATAATGATTGGACCGATAGTATGTATCCCTTTTGGATAGGTTTTGCATTCCAGATTTTGTGAGTTTTTTGAAGCGAATATTTTTTACCAATATTGTATTAAAATACCAGGAGCGTGAGGCATATGGTTCGATTTTTTGCTCTTAAAACATTGAAGCATGTCACGGAAGGATCCGACCATACGTTGTAAACAAATAAAATTGGGAGTGTGTCAGATACTACATCAAAAGAATGATCAATGGTATGATAAATTCCAACAGATTTAGTGATACGTTCACCGTTTACAAAAAAGAATATTATTTCTTCACGTTTTTCCCCCTGGGTGGAAATATGTGTCAATTCACAAAGCAAGTAAACGAGCAGAACAGTTTCAAACAGCTTTCTGTAGTATGGGAGCGAACAGTTTTTTCACACCTCTATAAAACAATAAATTCTATGTAATGCCCCCGAAGCTTGTATTGTTTGCAACCCGGCAAACTTCGTCTTGCCCAAAATTTATTTTTCGTTATCACATCCACGTTTTCTTTCCACTTTCGAACGAAGATCAATTTCGTTAGCGAAAACATCAAATTGATTAATAACGCTTGTCAATATGTAATTGTAGAACACATGCGAATTAAACTTTTCGAACCTTTCCATTTTTTCAGAGTTTTCCGAAAATTTTCAATTGTCATGTTTGGTTGAAATATGTGTATTATTTCTATGGGACCCCCTCTCCATTCCAGAGGAGGGAGGGGTGTCGTACCATCATAGAAATATTTCTCGTACCCAAAACTCTCACATCCCAAGTTTGGCTCAATTTACTTGATTTTTTCTCGAGTTATGCAGAAGTTTGTGTTTTATTTATATGGCAGCCACTCCTTAGAGAGAGGGGAGGAGTGTCTATTCACCATAGAAACATTTCGTGCCCCCTAAAACCTTCACATGCCAAATTTTGCTCCATTTACTTGATTAGTTTTCGAGTTATACAGAAATTTGTATCACAGAGCCCCCCCCCCCTGAGGAGGGGGGAGGAGTGTCTAACTACCATAGAAACATTGATTGCACCCTAAAACCTCCAAATGCCAAATTTCGTTTCATTTGCTTGACTAATTTCCGAGTAGTGCAGAAATTTGTGTTTCATTTGTATGGCAGCCCCTTGAAGAGGGGGGAGGAGTGTCTATCCACCATAGAAACATTTTATGCACCCTAAAACCGTCATATGCTAACTTTAGTTCTGTTTGCTTGATTAGTTCTTGAGTTATGCAGAAATGTGTGTTTCATTTGTATGGCAGCCCCCCACTAAGAGAGGGGGGGAGGAGTGTCTAACTACTATAGAAACATTCATTGCACCCTAAAACCTCCACATATCAACTTTGGTTTCGTTTGCTTGCCTAATTTCCGAGTAGTGCAGAAATTTGTGTTTCATTTGTATGGCACCCCCCCTTAGAGAGGGGGGAGAGGTCTCGAATTATCAGAAGAACCTTCCCCAACCCCAAAAACCCCTACATACCAATTTTCATGTCGATCGGTTCAGTAGTGTCCGAGTTCATAAAAATCAGACAGACAGAAAGACAGAAAGACAGAAAGACAGAAAGACAGAAAGACAGAAAGACAGAAAGACAGAAAGACAGAAAGACAGAAAGACAGAAAGACAGAAAGACAGGAAGGGGGTTGTCTACCATACAAATGAAACACAAATTTCTACATTAGTCGAGAATTAATCAAGCAAACGAAACCAAATTAGGCATATGGAGGTTTTAGGGCGCAATAAATGTTTTCACGGTGGTTAGACACTCCACTCCTCTCTCTAAGGCTGCCCTACAAATGAAACACAAATTTGTGTATAACTCGAGAACTAATCAAGCAAACGAAACCAAATTTGGCATGTAGAGGTTTTAGGATGCAATAAATTTTTCTATGGTGGTTCGACACTCCTCCCCCTCTCTTAGGGTGGGCTGTCATACAAATGAAAAACAAATTTCTGCATAATGGTGAATATGCACTCCTCCCCCCCCCCCTCTCTAAGGGAAGAAGAGGGGAGGGGTATGTCTTCATTTTATCATATTTTCTGTACATTTATTCCATGTAACGGAGAAACATGTTATTTACAAGTGGTTGAAAAATCTTGAACGAGATGATGAGTTTTGATAGAAGTACAAGGATTTTTTAGTAAAAGGTAAATTCAACGGGGTCGATTAGAAGATCAATCAATGAACAGTTCTGCGATTGGACTCATGAACTTGCGCTTAGTAAGAAAACGTGAATGTTTGAAGGTATTGATAACAAAAACAAATTTTGGGCGGGAAGAAGTTTGCCGGGTTAGCTAGTTTCCTATAAAAAGGGGGTTGTATCCAGAACAGTTCGGTTGTGTAGCCGAAATTACAATGTGTAATTCAATTCACTCGTTTGTCATTATGGTAATTTTAGTACCAAGTCTTTAGTAGAATGCTTGGAAGCCATAAAAAGGGCCGATGGTCTTGGTGGTTTCATAGAAACACTTGAACATGGTTGATTTATGATTATTTCTTGTCCTCGCGAGAACAATACAGAGTCAGTAATGTTCAGGCCATTGTTCATTGTAATAAAAATGAAATGAAACTCAATGAAATGAAAGGATGGCCATAGTGTTGCCATACATTTACTCATCTGTACTTTTTCTCAAAAAATATGTACCATCGAAAATATTCGTTGTGGAAAAAATATTAGAATGAGAAAAACTCATTTATTTTAATGAAGGTTTTTTGGAAGAAAAAAACTCATTTACTACAAATACTACATTTACATTTGCAAGTCATTCGAGTGTTTGATTATGCTTATACAAAGCCACTATGTTTAATCAAATCTTTTGTTGTGTTCATCGTATCGTTGCTGAACCGATTTCGAAGCATATTTTTGTTCTGATTATACTCAGAAAAAAATGCCAAGGCGTGAGGCGCACTGAGAACGTCAATTCTTTTTAGACAAATGATCATACGATTAACCTTTCATCGGTTTCATATAGAATATTTATCAAAAATTCTATTGCTATACCTATCGTTCGGTAATTCACTGTCAAAAAGAATCTGGTCATCCTGATACGCTAACGATAACATGGTTAGTGAGTCGTTTTTACCTGCGTAAGTAAAAAAAAAGTTGGCACTAAAATCTTTCGCGAATAATTTCGCTTGCTATAAGTTTTCAACAACGCAACTGATCTGAAACCACTGTCAACAATATTATGCGCAATCATACCGATCCGTTATCGCCAAAATTGCGCGCACTTATTCCGAGTCGCTATCGATCGAATCCTGCGCAGTAATTTCGATTCGCTATCGACAGAATCCTACGCGGTCATCCCGATCCACTATCAACAAAATCTTGCGCGGCCATACCGAACCACTATTTCAAAACAAAATTTTACTATTTCAAAATAAAATTTTACGCTGTCATTCTGAGCCGTTACAAACTAAACGATCCGCTGTCGATTTAGAAAAATGCAGTCACCTGCGTCATTCAGTCATCATCCCGGCTCGGTGCAGAATGAGAAACAACAAATATATCCTATGAAGAGCTGCTGATGGCAGTATGTTGTGGATGAATTTAATATGTCTTAATAAAATATTTCAACTGCCTTTGGAATATATAAGCTCATTTATGAGGTGTTATTAACTAAATATCGGGTCAATTTATGTTCTCCATACGGTCGTCCCTAGCCGTACTTGTCTGCGCGGTCGTCTCGATCCCCATATAATTTTACTTCCATTTTTACACAGCACGTTCGTCCCGATCCGCACTATTATCATTATAATTTTTTTTCTACGGTCGTCCCGAGTCGTACTTTTTCTGCGCGGTCGTCCCGATCCGCAAATAATTTTACTTCTATTTTTACACTGCACGGTTGTCCCGATCCGCACTCTTATTGTTATAATTTTTTCTACGGTCGTCCCGAGCCGTACTTTTTCTGCCGATCCACAAATAACTTTACTTTCATTTTCACACAGCACGGTCGTCCCGATCCGCAATCTTATCATTATATTTTTTCTACGGTGGTCCCGATCCACAAATAATGTAACTTTCATTTTTACACGGCACGGTCGTCCCGATCCGCACTATTATGATTATAATTTTTTTCTACGGTCCTCCCGAGCCGTACTTTTTCTGCGTGGACGTCCCGATCCACAAATAACTTTACTTCCATTTTTAAACAGCATGGTCGTCCCGATCCGCAAATAATTTTACTTCCATTTTTGCACTGCACGGTCATCCCGATCCGTACTCTTATTGTTTTAATTTTTTCTACGGTCGTCCCGACCGCAAATAACTTTACTTTCATTTTTACACAGCACGGTCGTCCTGATCCGCACTATTATCATTAAAAAATTTTTATACGATCGTTCCGATCCACAAATAGCTTTTTCTTCAATTTTTGCACAGCACGGTTGTCCCGATCCGCACTTTTATCATTACAATTTTTTTTCTACGGTCGTGCCGATCCACAAATAACTTTACTTACATTTTTTACACAACACGGTCGTCCCGATCCTCACTCTTATCATTATAATTTTTTCTACGGTCGTCCCGAGCCTTATTTTTTCTGCGTGGTCGTCCCGATCCACAAATAATTTTACTTCCATTTTCACACAGCACGTCCACACTCTTATCATTATAATTTTTCCATATGGTCGTTCCGAGCCGTACCTATTCTGTGCGGTCGTCTCGATCCACTCTCTTATTGTTATAATTTTTTCTACGGTCGTCCCGAGCCGTACTTTTTCTGCCGATCCACAAATAACTTTACTTTCATTTTCACACAGCACGGTCGTCCCGATCCGCAATCTTATCATTATATTTTTTCTACGGTGGTCCCGATCCACAAATAATGTAACTTTCATTTTTACACGGCACGGTCGTCCCGATCCGCACTATTATGATTATAATTTTTTTCTACGGTCCTCCCGAGCCGTACTTTTTCTGCATGGACGTCCCGATCCACAAATAACTTTACTTCCATTTTTAAACAGCATGGTCGTCCCGATCCGCAAATAATTTTACTTCCATTTTTGCACTGCACGGTCATCCCGATCCGTACTCTTATTGTTTTAATTTTTTCTACGGTCGTCCCGACCGCAAATAACTTTACTTTCATTTTTACACAGCACGGTCGTCCTGATCCGCACTATTATCATTAAAAAATTTTTATACGATCGTTCCGATCCACAAATAGCTTTTTCTTCAATTTTTGCACAGCACGGTTGTCCCGATCCGCACTTTTATCATTACAATTTTTTTTCTACGGTCGTGCCGATCCACAAATAACTTTACTTACATTTTTTACACAACACGGTCGTCCCGATCCGCACTCTTATCATTATAATTTTTTCTACGGTCGTCCCGAGCCTTATTTTTTCTGCGTGGTCGTCCCGATCCACAAATAATTTTACTTCCATTTTCACACAGCACGTCCACACTCTTATCATTATAATTTTTCCATATGGTCGTTCCGAGCCGTACCTATTCTGTGCGGTCGTCTCGATCCACTCTCTTATTATTATAATTTTTTTCTACGGTCGTCCCAATCCTTACTTATTATTGACAATTTATCTATTTTTATCTTGCTATACTTAAACAAAAAAAAAATTATTGGAGGTTGTGTTCAAGACACGACCGCATTGTTGACGTAGAACTACGCTGCAGTTTAATTCAAGTCGCTTGTTTATAACTGCGGATATTATTTTATAATGCTACGAACGTTTAGAAATAACCATTCTACCAGTTTGGTCGCCCTGAAATTCTTTTTTTTTTATTGTAGAATCATTTGACGACAATTGTTTGATAAGTCATTCTTGTGCTCGCAGAATAATACATGCTCGAAATAGGCGCAGCTATCATCCTTAGTGGAGGAAGTTTTTCTACCGTCATGCGAAACCAAATCACTGACAAAATTCCAGGACATTTATTTTTTTGGTAAGCTGACGATAGCCTAGCTTGATGATTCCCCACAGAATTGTGTAGCTTAGAACCTTAATGAAATGGTTCAAGTTTGATACAATGATTGCAATGCTAGAGACATCAGCGTGTCAGTAATTAGGTCGCGTCCACAGCTCAATCCGAAACGAAGATATGTGATGGCGCAAAACAAAGAAGAACAAGCAATGTTCATTGTTTCGTATCTAGAACGATACTGAAAGTTTGCCTTTCCTTCCTTTCCTTGTTAAATTAGAGAGACTTTAAACTTCTTCAGTTCATTCGTCTCTAGCCTTCAAAAAGGCCATTGAAAAACTTTACTCTTTCCTCATATTACTCCTCCACCCCCATTGTCTTGAGAAAACCATTCGATTCCTCGCCGTCCAGTTCGCTTAGCAACGGTGTTGTCCAGTCAGTGTCCTCACGAAGAATGAAGTTTACCTTCTTCTTCTTCTTTGTTTTAAAGAGGCTTTAAACTTTCCAGTTCATTCGCCTCTATTGTTTACCTCAACGAGATCCACTGTTTATATTCTAGGCAAATATTCCCCTTCGTTCTTCTTCTTTTCATTAATTCACGGACTTTAAATCTTACGATTTCCCCTTCGTTGCTCGCCGATAAGTTGCTCGTTATTGACAGCTCTGTTCGAGAAAGCACACAAATGGACAGAGCAAAATGTATTCCAATTTTCATCAATTTAGACCATATACAGACTATTGGACTGTAATGTATAGCATATCAAACAAATCTTAGGGAATTTCCTATTCGTTTGGTATGAAAATCGCCAGAATCCGTTCACGGCAATTAATTATTAATAATAATTAATAATTATTAACGTTAACTTTATTTCATTCATTTTTTTTTTAACTTTATTTCATAAAAACGTGACCTGTTTTCTGATTTGGCACCCTTAATTAAAGACGTAGTTCTACGTCAAAAGTGGAACATATCGGTGTTAATAATTTGTTCCTTTTCCTTTAGAGTAACGCTTATTATTATTATATGACTCATAATCTTGAGTTTTAAAGCCCCCGACGCTCAAGAGAACCACTTATGTCCAGAGATGCTAGGTTTGAAGACATGTCTTCATTTTGAAGGCATTTGACTTACAGTGAAAACATTTAATTTTGTGAAGACTGTTCGGTATGATAGCGTACGTAGATATTTAAGAGATTTTCTTACTATGAAATTCTAATTGTTGGTCAAAAATATCGCCGAAAAAAAGGGAGGTCTTCCGTCTCGATGTTATTCGCTCGCTTGTGTCACTTGTTTACTTTTGTTCTTGGTAATCAACGGAGACTTTTGTCGCGGGGTCATTCACTTGGTTTTTTCCAACCTTTGCAAGCAGAAAATTCACAACCATATAGAATGAATTCAGCAACGAAGCAACTTTTACTTCAAATTCTGGGGAACTTCCAGCGGTCTGAATACATATTGTCTCTAGAAGACATTAGTTTATTTGCACTCGAGAGATTGAATGATTGTGACATTGTATTTTTATTATTGGATCTATACTATACAATAGATTAACTTATATTTTTCAAACGACTATTTCACAAATCGAAAATTTTCCGGCCACATACCGTTTCAATAATTAGCTCTATGGATGTGGTCTGAGTTACAACTAAAACTACAAAGCTTAAATGAACAAATTGAGTTATCACGGTTCCGCTTTTGTGAAATAACTGGGGCTACATGCACTCAGTCAATGGCTTATCAAGCTAACTATCATTTCCAAACCCATAAAACAAAGTCCGCAGTTGCGCAATACATTCTTTATTCACATTTAGTGAAATAAGCCTCAAAACCTCAAGGCGAGTATAATGAAATGCACTATATAACAATAACACTTAGAATAAACACTGAATATTCTATCAAACCTTGTTCAAAGGTAAGCTATGAATCCTAATCTCCTCCGATATGATTCTGAAGACATTTGAATACACTTTATTGCGCACCATGTGAAAGACATTTAAATAAAATTACCTGGCATCCCTGCTTACGTCAGTGATGGCGATTGATCAGCGACCATTTTCCGGGTCATGTTTAGGATTCCGATTTTTTTTTTAACTTTATTAAACAAACTCACTTGCGGTGTGGGTGATTCCTCAGTAAAGAAAGTAATATTTAGAATTTCTGCTGAAAGTTCAGCAGCCACACACAACGGACACAATAAACTTATCGTCACCCTTAATTCATTTTCCAAAAAAAAAATCGGAATCATTTTATATTTCTTTACGAAATTGTATTTATTGACTCTGAGAATAATGCGATTATTGTCTCTTCTTTGCAGATCATCATGTCAGACAAGGACAGACCCAAGCTGGTCTCGACCGAAAAGCGGAAAGCTGACGAATTCGAACCCGTTAAGGATCTCAAAAAGGTAAGCACGTGATAATAAAATTCTACACGAATATAATCAAAAAGCCACACGGCACCCTCATGCAATTGATTGACTGTTTTTTTTCGTCCAAATCGGGGGACATATTCGCAGGTGCTTCTGCTCACCGCATTTTTTTCAACTTCAATTAGCAATTTGGCTGCGCCCTGGGTGGAAACATTCTCATTCGCTCGGTAAAAATATGAAGCAAAAAAAAAAACTCATTCGATTCGAACTTTAATCGACTGTTTTCCCCCTTCGAGAGAGACCTATCGAACGCCGCCAAACCACACAAAGAAATTCCAATTCCAAGAAGTTAAATTAACTAGGCTACTCTAGGCAGTTGGCTGTAAAGGATAATGACGCATCCGAGATAAAACTTCTCCACGCGGTGGGCAAAAGTAATATCTATGGCTAACTTTTTACGTGCTCCAGAGATGTGTGCCTGGGTGTAGCTATAGCTGGGTTAATTAGTATCGCGTCGTATCGTCGCGGCGCGTTGCGGCAGCAGCGCGGTAATTCGCGCGACTTAATCGTTTCCAATAAGCATTTCGGTGGTAATGTTTGGTGATATTATTTACTTTTATGAACTCGGTATAACAAGATGCTCTTGAAGTGCCATCGAGCGTTGAGTGTCGGCACACGCGGGGTGCATACATTTGCAAACAAACGATTTCGCTTGGAGGCGAATGAACTGCAAAGTTTAAAGCCTCTTAAAAACAAAGAAACATGATTTCGCTTTCGCTTTGGAGCTTTGGGGAACGGGACAGTTATATTAGTTCGTTATGAATATTGATGGAGTTGGAGACGATGAGGGGATATTATTATAATGATTTTTCTTTTCACAAGCCTAGTCAAAGAAAATTCTATAAATAGTCCGAGGGGTGGCACGATTATAAAATCGCATTGTATTGGATCTATTTTGCATGAATGTTAACTAAGCCAATCGCTATCAGTTGGGATGGCTCGAATATCGTTCGAATTATCGAACGATTATTCCAACATGAACATCCCAATCTCTACCGCGTAGCAGCTCGAAGTGCTTTTATCAAAGTACCACAGGAAAAGTATGAGTGTGTGTTCTGGGTGCATTCAGTATGCAGAGCATGAAAGCAAGCAGGTGGAAACCACCCTCCTCCCATCAACCTCTGTCTGTTGGAGGAGAGCGATATTGACGGGCGCGCCTGGGGGGGGGGGGGGCGTACACAAGCCAGTCCCAACCCAGGAGGCCCCCTATTGGTTGAGTACACAAGCGAGTGCAAATATTGCATTCATGTTTAACAAAACTGTCATTCTGCATGTCACAGCGTCGGTTGTGTATTTTTAACCGTTTTCCAACCGGTATGAGATTGCAGAAAGTGAAAGAATCTGTTCTGTGGGAAAACAAGCTATGCATAAAACATGTTTCTTTGAGCAGCGAACCGGGAGTTGGTTGGCGCGCGAGGTATTGATATTGGTTTTAAGTCAAGATGAGTGAGAGAAAGTGGGGCCCTAGGCGACTGGTTCTCGTCCACTCCAGTGAATAGTCTTCTGGGAAAACTTCCTCCAAAGCCGTGAAGAGAGTTGAATGATGGCAGACGATTCATCAGCCGGTCGGTTAGCGGAGGAAACCTGTAGGACATTGCTAACGAGGATGTCAAGTGAACGAAAGCAACGTTTTCATTTATGCCTCATTAGCGAGAAAACCCTCCAGGTGGTGGCTTCTTCGTAACCTACTTACAATGCTCCAATGGTAGTGACGGGATAGAACCTCAGAATGCGAATTCGCTAATGCCACGTTATATTTAAATTATACATTTTATTTCTAAATCACGAGCGCACGACTACAAACTGCTCGAGAATTCTATTGAGTCCTCCCGGAGGGTGGAAGGGCACTCATCCAATCACTGCCGAACACTGCCACAACTTGGCGAATATTTACATTTGAATGACTTCGTGACAAAAGAGCGGATGTTCGAAAAATTACCTTTCAAAATTGGGTCTCTATTCATTTTTCCGCAGCTCGATATGGCACAACGCGCGCTCCCTGGCCCTGACAATCTGGCACACGGCTGGTGGAGTTTATTTCCGGTACTCCGACAGCCGAATGGTTCGACAATGGGAAAAGTGGTGGCGGGTGAGAGGGTCCCATCAATTCATCTTCATTTTCCGCCTCCATTGCTATGAGTATGGGCCTCTCTCTAATATGAATACATGATTTAACATTTCCCCCGAACAAAAAAAAACCTCTTTGTGTGTTTGTGTATCTGATAACAATTTCGCCGAAGGTCTTCGACGACAGCGAGTGTGACAGTGTCCTTGTTTTCTGATTGGCACTCCCAAAGCGATACTGTTCTGAATATCATGAGAATGGAAGGCAAACGTGAAGTGTTTTGAACTTTAGCGACATCAGTTGCATTATTTTTTTTGAAGGATGTTGATGGATCCGCATTGTTCCACTGAGTTTATAATGGAAGTATTAATTGAAAATAGTGTTTTCGAAAAAAAATTGATTCCAAATGTCTCAAAACTGCACGAATTTGTATAATGCTAAATGTCTTAGAACTGCATGAAACTTCGAGATTTACTGTTATCTCGAAATGTATTTTTTTATTTTTATTACTAGCTGACCCGGCAAACGTTGTTCTGCCACATAAATAATTCTAGTAATAATATTTTGGTCGTTAAATGAACAATAACTAATGTATAAGTGTAGGTGTGTGTGTGTCTGTTTTAATATTTTGTAGCAAAGTAGAAAATTGAAATAAAGAAAATCAATATTAATTTCGTTCAATTACAGAACGAAAGGTTGATCCATCTTCGTATACTCCCAACCGTGTTTGTTTTCCTGACTACATCAATTCCTCTGTACATTTCGATCTGTTCATGAAGGAGAAAATCCATGAAAATCCAGATTATCTTAGATTGGGGTTCGTTCCTACGATCTTCAATGCAAAGTATGGGCGTATCAATTGTGATAATATGTACTTTACTGATGGGTCCTCTATGAATGAGTCCACAGGATTTGGAATGTTCAACGTATTTTTTAGCACCTCACACAGTCTTCAGAATCCTTGCTCGGTATATATTGCTGAATTGGCAGCGATATACTGGGCGCTGGACAGCGTCGCCTCACGACCTGTTGAACACTATTACATTGCAACGGATAGTCTTAGCTCTGTCGAAGCTATCCGTTCAGTGAGGCCGGAAAAGCACTCGCCGTACTTCCTTGAGAGAATAAGATTAATTTTGAGTGCTTTAACCAGACGCTGTTATATCATTACCTTTGTCTGGGTCCCTTCACATTGCTCAATTCCGGGTAATGAGAGGGCAGACTCATTAGCAAAGGTAGGTGCAATTGAAGGCGATATTTATCAGCGTCAAATCGCCTTCAATGAATTTTATTCTTTAGTCCGCAAAAATACCATCGCTAACTGGCAACGTAAGTGGAGCGAAGATGAATTGGGCCGGTGGTTTCACTCGATTATCCCTAAGGTTAGCCTCAATCCATGGTTCAAAAGTCTGGACTTTATTCGCACCTTCTCTCGACTCATGTCCAATCACTGTTCGTTAGACGCGCTACTTTTTCGTTTTAATCTTGCCGATGGCAATATCTGTGCTTGTGGCCAAGGTTACCACGACATCGAACACGTTGTTTGGTCGTGCGAGGAGTATCTTGTTGCCAGATCGAATTCAGAAAACTCTCTTCGGGCTAGAGGAAGGCAGCCCAATGTGCCGGTGAGAGATGTGTTGGCTCGGTTAGACCTTGATTATATGTTTCAAATATATGTCTTCTTAAAAGCTATCGATCTTCGTGTGTGATTGTCGTTATATCCTTATATTCTCCTTTTCCTTCGCGAGAAATCAAATCCCTTCTTACTAAAAATAGAATGAGGTGAAATGTAAATACATATTAGATATAATATAGGCTTAAGAATCGAGTATGATGAATGTGAGTGTGAACATTGACAACATATCCTTATATCCCTTCCTTTTCCTGAAAAAAATGTCACCCTTCTGAACTCGAGCAAACTGCGAGTAATCGGTTCTCTACTTCATTAACATTAGAATGAATGAAAAATGTTTATATATACTTGTTACAATACAGACAGAAGTTTGGCTCCTTTAAACTTATGTAACTGAGCCTGTAAAAATAAACGATTTAATAAAAAAAAAAAAAAAAAAAATTACAGAACGAAATCGTTGGTTGAAAATACTTAGCAGAACCGAAGGCAATGTTGCATTGTTAAAATATGAATGAAAAGTATTCCTCAAGGCTGTTTAAATACCTTGGAAACTTAGTCCTAAACCTAGCTTTACCTTTTCTCTATAAATCTCCTTGCATTTCCGGCAAAACTTTATCTATAATATAAAATCATGATCAGAGACAATTTTTGTTCAAGATTTTTCTCCACAATACACAGAACATATATTAGAGCCTATTTCAACTTCAATTTCAACACATTTTTTTCGAACTTCAATGACATCTGTGTCGATTTGTGTGGCACATTTGTACAACACGATTGGACTTGAGTTGAACGGATTACAGAATGCAATATTGCGAACCGTTCGGGTAATTCTAATTTGAGCAGATTTTAGAATACAGAAGAGTACACCAAGGTTTTTTTTACGCGGGGGATACGTACCTCGAAAAAAAACGCGTTAATTCGAAAATCCGCGTAAAAAAACCATGTCACGTAATGATAGATATCAAATACTACGTAGAACGGAAGTAAAAAGTTGAGTTTTGCTCGCTTCCGGAAAGTAGTTTTTTCGTTGGTTACTGGTAGTTATAGTTCGGTTTTCCTCACGAATGAGGTCATCTGCTGTTGCTAAAAGATTCCCTTGTGATTTGTACACTTTAGTGCCGATGCACGTGCAGTATCACTGTTGGACCGTAGACACTAACATAGACAGAACTAGACATAACTAAGTAGACAGGTAAATTCATTCACGAAACGCTGCCCGTAAAAACCCCGTCCCGTTATACCACCCGGTGAGCTACCCGTTACCCAACACCTAAAATCGACGTAAGAATCGTGATAAGGTGCGGCACTCATTTCCTTCATAAGCGCTAAACTCCTCTACAAGCACTAATTATCGTAATATGCTTTGAGGGAACACAAGAGAAAAATGTGAGCTGAGAGGGAGATGTGATATTGCACTGGTCTTTTTTTACGCGGGTACCGCGTTAATTGGAAAATCCGCGTAAAAAAACGCGTTAAATGGAAAAACCTCGTGAAAAAAAAAACCGAGCAAAAAAAACCGCGCAAAAACCGCGTGAAAAAAAAACATGGATGTAGATGGATATGGAATTTCCGAGGAAATTACACTATCGATTTCCTCAAACTAACACCAAAACTGAAATGTGCGTATAAAGTAATTCTCGCAGTTGCCATTCATCTGAATATACAGCCATTCCATGCCAAACCGATACAGTAGTTCTCAGATTTTCGTCAATATTGGTAGGTTTGTTCTTTATCGCAAATTATTAGACCCGTATTTTTTTCTTTTTTTGTAAGGGTGACCATTTCCATTTTAAGGGTGGTCCGAAATATCGAAATATTTTTCCCTTTTTTTTTTTTTTTTTTTTTTCCAAAAATGACATTGTTCAAAAAATTATTACCTTTGAACTACTGGACCGATTCAGATGATAGGCATATCAAATTGAAGCCTATTAGCTAGCCTTTTTTGAAGAAATAACACACTTGCCAATTGACTGGATTATAGTCACATACAGTCACATACATCCAGTCTAGTCTAGAAATATTGAACGAAAACAGAAAAAACTTAAAACTTGTATATCGTATTTCTTTTCGTGAAAATCAACCGTTTGGAAATTCGTGATAACCATTTTCTTTGGGACCCTAATAGCCGTATTGGCAAAACAAGTAGTTTTCCATTCTGAACTATGTAATCTAAGGGCGAAATAAAACAAAAAAAAAGTATCTCAAACTTTTCAAAGAGAAACAAATATAGGAGGTTCGGATAGGAAATTGTTTGAATTTCTATTTCATAAAAAATATCAAAAAAAAAAATTTAATATATTAACACTGAAGAATTTTTTTTTAAATTAAAATTTATTGTTCTAATAAACATGTTTTTTCATTCTTAACAAAAATATATTAGGCTGTCAAAAAAGTCCTGCGGTATTTTTTTTGAATTTTCATTTGTTCATAAAATTAGTTACAATCATCTGTTTCAAGTCAAATATGCGCCGTTTTGTTCGATGACTTGTTCCCAACGAGATGCCAACTTCATAATACCCCTGTTATAGAAGCTCGCTTCCTTATTGGCAAAAAACTCGGACAGCCAATGTTCACAGGCCTCTTTTGTGGCTAACTTCTGACTACCTAGCTCGTTCGCCATGGACAAAAACAGGTGGTAGTCACTTGGTGCAAGGTCCGGACTATACGGCGGATGCAAAAGAACCTCCCATCCGAGCTCCCGGAGCTTCTGGCGCGTCACCAAAGAAGTGTGTGGCCTGGCGTTGTCCTGATGGAAGACAATGCGGCCTCTGTTTATCAAAGATGGCCTCTTCTTCATGAGTGCTACCTTCAAGCGGTCCAGTTCTTAGCAGTACAGGTCCGAATTGAGCGTTTGGCCATAGGGAAGCAGCTCATAATAGATTATTCCTTGACAATCCCACCAAACACACAGCAGCAGATCCTTCCTGGCCGTTAATGAGGATTTGGCCACCGTCTGAGCGGCTTCAGCGGGCTTCGGCCACGACCGTTTGCGCTTCACGTTGTCGTAAGTGACCCACTTTTCATCGCCAGTCACCATCCGCTTCAGAAACGGGTCGATTTTGTTGCGATTCACCAGCGATTCACATGCGTCGATACGATCAAAGATGTTTTTTTGCGTCAACGTGTGTGGCACCCATACATCGAGCTTCTTTGTGAATCCAAGCTTCTTCAAATGGTTAATAACGGTTTGATGACTTATCCCCAGCTCTTGGCCGATGCTACGGCTGCTACTATGCCGGTCTTTCTCGGCTAATTCAGCGATTTTGTCGCAAATTTCGACGACAGGCCTTCCGAAGCGTGGCGCATCTTCGACGACCTCTACACCAGAACTAAAACGTTGAAACCTTTGTTGTGCGGTGGAAATGGAAACTGTATCGGGTCCATAAACTGCACAAATTTTATTGGCAGCTTGAGATGCATTTTTGCCTTTGTCATAGTGGTACTGTAAAATATGTCGGATTTTCTCTTTATTTTGCTCCATATTTGCGACACTATAACTCACGAATGACTTAACCAAACAAAACAAACAAATAACTGTCAAGGACTATATTATAGCGCGGACTATAAAATACCTTTCCAACAAGCTGTAGTATGACTCGATACAATAAATACAACTAGAACTACGCGCTTACAACGACACCTCGCGGAAATACCGCAGGACTTTTTTGACCGCCTAATATTCCGAAGAAAATTTGGTAAGAAATAAACGTTGGATTTCCATTATCCACAGTTAGTTGTTTCATCATATACCCCACGATTTTACTTTAGTCTCATCATTGCCATAGATCAATGACCGAACGAATGTGATAACTACTAACTGCTACTTGCCAAATTATTTTCTAGCTCTTAGTACATTAAACCGTTTAACTTAATTTTTTTTATTCATTTTATTTTCTAGCTTTTTAGTAAATTATCTGTATCATTAGTATTCCTCTCTACATTAGAAATCTCAACCAAGTACAGGTCGCACTCGATTATCCGGGATTCGATTATACGGAATTTTAGACTCGATTATCAGGAGTATTTACTTTTGATTTTCGGAAATATTGAATAATTTGTATAATAATTCCATTTTGAATAGCTGATATGGGTATCAAATGAAAGGGTGTGACAAGTAAAATACAGTTATTTATGCAAAATGCAAATCCAAGAGGCGGCCATTACAAAATAGCGAATTTTATATTTTCTCAAAACCCTATCAATATGAGTATCCAATGAAAGGGCTTGACTAGTAGATTACAGTTATTTATGAAAAATGCAAATATAAAATGGCGGCCACTACAAAATAACGGATTACATATTTACATATTTTCAGTAATTCATGAATAATTATGAAAAAAGCAAATCCAAAATGGCCGCCATCATAAAATGGCGACATATTTTTTTTCCAAAGCCCATCAATATGGGTATCAAATGAAAGTGCTCGACTGGTAGAACATAGCAGATCATGAAAAATCCAAATCCAAGTTGACCGCAGTTCCCAAATAAACAATTACTTTTTAATGGTTCCATTCAGCTTGCCCTGTTTGTATGTATGTTTGTATGTATGTTTGAGTGTTGTAGGGTTGTCCCACATTAATAGAAAATTGACCCCGTTCCTATTGACAGATTGATCTGAAATTTGGAACATACATTGGAACCATTCAAAAAATGTATGTTTTTTCAATTTTTGTTTCTTACCTAACTTCGGAATATTTTGATGATGTACAGTATTCTATTAGTCAAATCATTTCATTTGATACCAATATTGAGGGGATTGCAAAAATACATAGCCGACCATTTTATGGCGGTGACCTTTTCGAATTTATGTTGTTCATAGTGTAGTGTATTCTCCAAGTCGAGCAATTCAGCCATTTTTAGCGGCGGCCAAATTAAATTTTTCAAGAACATGGAATACGCAGTTTTATAATGACAGTAGAATTAAAAGTATGTTCCAAATTTCAGATCAATCTGTCAATAGGAACGGGGTCAATTTTCTATTAATGTGGGACAACCCTACAACACTCAAACATACATACAAACAGGGCAAGCTGAATGGAACCATTAAAAAGTAATTGTTTATTTGGGAACTGCGGTCAACTTGGATTTGGATTTTTCATGATCTACTATGTTCTACCAGTCGAGCACTTTCATTTGATACCCATATTGATGGGCTTTGGAAAAAAAATATGTCGCCATTTTATGATGGCGGCCATTTTGGATTTGCTTTTTTCATAATTATTCATGAATTACTGAAAATATGTAAATATGTAATCCGTTATTTTGTAGTGGCCGCCATTTTATATTTGCATTTTTCATAAATAACTGTAATCTACTAGTCAAGCCCTTTCATTGGATACTCATATTGATAGGGTTTTGAGAAAATATAAAATCCGCTATTTTGTAATGGCCGCCTCTTGGATTTGCATTTTGCATAAATAACTGTATTCTACTTGTCACACCCTTTCATTTGATACCCATATCAGCTATTCAATATGGAATTATTATACAAATTATTCAATATTTCCGAAAATCAAAAGTAAAAACTCCTGATAATCGAGTCTAAAATTCCGTATAATCGAATCCCGGATAATCGAGTGCGACCTGTACTTGATTGAGATTTCTATGCCGAATAACACGCCTTAAATGTATACTGGAGTGGCAAACTCTAGAATACGCGTGACCACAGTGCAAGTCGGAGGAAATTCCTTGACCAAAAATTCCCCCGACCAGAACGGGGATTGAACCCGAACCCCCGTTAGGCTAATCTTTTTCTCTATTTTCTTATTTCTTTTTAATTTTCTAGAATCCCTCGATGAGAAAAGAATACATTTTTTTTGTCTCCGAATGAATAATGCTCAACTAAACAATTTTCCTTGAGTATTTTGTAACTGTTTGTAATCCGTTTGACGTAAAGCATAATTCAGTTAGAATATGTGTACAAGAAATCGACTCTCTCGGGATAGTTTTCGTATTGCGAGCTCGAACCAATTATCATCTCACAACTTGTTCACAATGTAATGTGTAACGACTTCTTCAATTCGTTGTTCCCTCCCCCTTCGCCACCGAACAACGGAGAACAACCAAATCATAGGTTCATAGTTGCGCGATGTGATTGGTGTAATTAATTTTATGGAAATCGTTATTGGTGTTTCGCCAGAGCCGAAGGGGGCGAATTATGGTCCATAATTTGCTCGTTGCCACCGTTTTGGCGATGATGGGCTAGCTAGCTGCGGCAACTTGTATTTTTCGAAGAGCCCCGGTAACGAATTTCGGCCGCCAAATTAAATCGAATAAACAAACGAAGTCGGATTGTGTACGGCGTGCAACTTCTGAGTTGCTTTCTAATGAAGTTCAATTAGCTATTTACTTTCCCAGCAGAGACTCAGAGGGGTAAACCTTTGCCTTGGTAGCCTTGGCGAATAATGGCGATGA
Organism: Toxorhynchites rutilus septentrionalis; assembly: GCF_029784135.1. NCBI lineage: Eukaryota > Metazoa > Arthropoda > Insecta > Diptera > Culicidae > Toxorhynchites > Toxorhynchites rutilus. The sequence goes on from NC_073746.1 coordinate 11,162,123, forward strand.
TGGATTTGTTAATGGCGAATCGTAATGATGGACATTTGAAGCGCTATTTTGCAGTTTTTATTGCCGATAATAACGCGATATTGAGCAAATGCCATATAATCTAATGACTCGGAAAGTGATTCTGCAGAAATGGTTTGAATTAGTGAGAAAGTCGTGAGATTATCTGGTTAAAGTATTTTAAATCTGCATATTATTTTTTTGTTATACCTACTAATCTCAAATATTTCAATTTTGTCCAGAGGGAACCCTTTTCCAAAGTTGGAAACAACTTTCCACCCAATCCGTTCTAATAGTCTGTTCTCACAAAATGAGCCCAGATTATCAGTGTTTTACACTTTTTTCCCGAAACTTTTTCGGCAGCTTTTCTGCGCGAGATTCGTACAGCACAACTCAGGGGCGAACGCTTTTTTGTCTGTTGATGTACCGCCACCAGCTAAAGCGTGTAACATCCTTTTTTTTTTTGGCGCGCGCTTCCCTTACTGGATTGTCTGCAGACACACACCCCCATTTTTTCGCGTTCATTCCGAGCCCCGAACTACACATTATATCACGTGCACAGAACGGGAACTGTGACACGAGCGCTTACTGCGCGCTATTGTTTCGCTCGAGGAAAGTTTCACTCGGGGCGGACTGAGAGAGAAATCCTGGGAAACTTATTTTGGCAGAATAATAATTGTTAGACGGGGGAGAGGGAGAAACAGTAGGGAGCGAAGAACAATTGCAACTAGTTTGGTTTTTTGTTGTTGTGTATTTCCGAATGAGAACAGAAGCAGTTTTCCACGCATCGTAGCGCTGTATTTCTCAGCTGCGACATTTCGATGTAGTTTCTCAGAAAAAAGGAGGGTGGGTCGAGAACGGGGGAGGATTGTTGTGAGTAAATTACGTACTTTGGGGTGCAACGCGAGGGTTCCGGGTATTCTGGGAATCGTTGGTAAATGTGTTTATGAGAAACTGCAAGCAGAAGTTTTGTTAAACCGAAAGAAAAGCAATAGCAAGTTACGCTCCCGGTACAATCCCGGGAAGTTCTCGGTTCTCCAGTGTTAAGACTGCTGATATTTGTATGTTAATTAAATTGGATAATGTCTCTTATAGTTGTAATTAAATTTACCAATTAAGAAGTTTGCCGCTGGATTGTTATGGTGACTGTATGCAAGCAACTTTTATTATGGTTGTTGACGGGTAGAATTCGTTCAACCGATTGAAGCTGGAACGAAGAAATTTGTTTTTATGTAATTGTTGCATCTGTTCATGACAGTAAAGCAGTCCAACAAATAAATGGATTCGATTCTCCAAACATGTCCGATCGTTCTTTGCCGAGGAACTTTGTATCGACTATAAACCAGATCGAATTTTGAGTTACAATTCTACATTTTCTGGTAGATTCGGTATTTCTGTATAAAGATTTCACATACGAACCCTTGATAATTTATGGTTCTATATGGCGCCTGTTCAAAAAATGTCTGCTCCCAGAATATTTTTTTTACCTAGTAATACAGGTCGGACTCGATTATACACAGACTTGATTATATGTGATACGATTATATAAAGTTTGAAAAAAATTATTTTTTTTTCATTTCAAATATGACTTGTTTTGAGAAAAAATGTAACCTTCGAACGTTAAGGTGGAATTTAAGTACCTATTATATGTTTTACTTGAATTTTCATTAGGAATTGTTTATATCGATATTGAAGCGAAATTAAGAAAGATAGAAGATGGATGCCAAAGAACAAATTGTAGAGTGGTTTGAGAACTTCAATTTGATTGATAGAAACAATGAAGTTTAATCTAAATTTTTGGGATAAAATTAATAATCGCACATTAAAAAATACTAACTTTGAAATTTTCCCTTCCAAAGCAGTTATTTAAATCCACTAATTTAGATGCTCCACTTCTTTATCCTGTACTAAATGTACTTTCAAATGAAGGCAGAATTGGCTTACGCAGTGTACTTTTTAATGTGGAGCCAATTTGAGGCAATAGAGTCCGAAACAAAAAAAAAAGTTTATAAATCTGTCATTGTTGAAATTCTAACATATGCGTAGAAGGATTTTTTCTTCAAATTTGATCATCTTTCACCTTCTGAGAGATTCTGGAAAAAAAAATTTTTTTCACGTCAGAAAGTTCTTTTATTTTCAATAAACGAAAAATATATGAAAAAAAAACCAATGGAAAAAATATTTTTTTTTGGATTCGATTATATACAGTGAAAAGAAATCGGATACTATATATAATCGAGTTCGCTGTAAATATCATATCACGTAAGAAAACATCTAAGTAACTGGTACTAATCAACAAACTCAAATCTTTTGTATCACTAAATTCTTATTATGATGAAATATGTCCTCTCATAACTCAGACCTTATGAAGTAGTGATCAATGATGAGGGGTTTGTATTTTTCCAGGATCAGATTTCTGTATTTATACCCTAATTGCGCTTGAGAGCGTGTTTAAAAAAAATTCTAAAAATCATGGTGGCCACCTCCACATTTGCTACTGCTCTCATTACTTTTATTACCTTGTCACAATCCTTATCTCGCTGATCATAATACTACTGACTCCTGTGTTCAAGTTGGTACATGTTATAGACATTATTTAATTAACAAATACTTTGGGTTTCGGTCAGAGCAAGGGTTTTTTTTGTTATCTCTCTACGAATCAGAAATCTCGTACACAATTCAAATTATTGATAGCATGTTATTTAGCTTCGGAATTGAACGGAGAAATATAATTTCAAAGCTCGCTATAAACGTGGAAAGCCAAATGTTGCGAATTATCGAAGAAAATAAAATTCATGTGACAGAAGAGGCCACACTGTGCCACTTTGAATGTTGTGAAGATCATCAGAAATCATTTGCTGTGAGGGGAAAATTGTTGCAGCGCCAAAAATAATAATGCAAGATCGTCAAAAATGAGTCATAAGCTCCACAGGCATATGAATGTGATTGATGAATTGAAAAGTAAAAAATATAACTTAAATATTTCTGTGGGTGCTGTATAACATGTTGCATGATCATTTAGTCGATAATAGAAATGGCGCTCACATACACATACCAAAAACTGAACTAAGTTTTCAAGCAGTTGACTGTATGAATGTTTCATGATTCAATCAAGCTTTGGTATGTGGTGTCTCAAGCAAAATATGTCTGTGCAAAATTATTTTTAATGATTTTCGAAAAAGCAGAATCATGCTGCTTTTAACTCGATTTTGAAACTATAGATTTTTTTCCTGCACGAGTTATAAACAAAAATATTGGAAATAGAAAGAATATATTTATGATTTATGATTCTTGTGAAAAAATTTCTGTAATGTTACGAATATTAGAATAAGTAGCAATGTAAGTATCTACTCCTTATCGAAAAATATTAGACTGGTACTTTTACTCCACCCATAGAATGCGCCCTGTAATATGATGAGCTGAAATCGGATCTTTTATATAATAACTAGCTGACCCGGCAAACGTTGTTCTGTCATATAAATTATTTCTAGTGAATATTTTGGCTGTTCAATAAAAATATCTAATGTATTGTAAGCGCGTTTAAATGTTTTAACGAACTATAAAATTAATCGATTGTGATCTATGAAGGATAGATTCCACGTGGATATCGAGTAGATATGTGAAGGTTTGACCGTGTATTGCATTGGACCATGGGAAAGTGGACTTCCCGAACCCGAGTGTGATGTGAAGATAGAGATGAGATGTATGACCTATGACCTATGATCTAAGTACTGGGTTTCGTTCATGCTTTTTGGAGAACGCCTTGTACAAATTCCATCTGCCATGCAAGGTGATAAGAGATTTAGATCACCTCGTAGGCAATGAACCATGTTTGTAGTAATAATATCGAACAGTCACCCATATTCCGGAATCCGATTGCTTTGAATCTCGATCGGATCTTACGATTCGTCTTTTGCATTCTGAAATACGATTGACCTCAATTCGTTCGTGCTATGAAATGTGGCACTCTGGAGCAATTTACTCTCTATCAGATTAGCAGACACGAAAGCAATTCTAAATTGCTAAAATTTGCATGAAAATCATTACCCGATGTTGTTCAAATACTTAGGAGACAGTCCTAACTCAACGTTTCTTCTATAAACCTCTTTGCATTCCCGCTAGAACTTTATCCATAATATGAAATCATTATCAGAGACAATTGTGAATGTGTTCTCCTGTTACACAGAACACATATTAGAGACTTCATTTTTTCCGTAGAGTCCTTCGTGGATCACACCATTGAGGAAGAGGCGGATTCTTCGGCGGAAGGAGGGCTGGATTTTGATAGCTCAGGAATCTGGATACTCGTTCACTTTGGTCTTATGGAAGACCAAACCGTTTGGATGAGGCTCAATGTCGAATTGCATGGCGATCCGTACAGGTAATTCTGATTCGATCGGATTTCAGAATACAGGAGAACAGTTGATCAGTAGATGGATCTGAGATTTCCGAGGAAATTACTCTATCCTAAAAACTAAAAATGTGCGTATAAGGTAATCCTTGCTTTTGTCATTCAATTTCATTCGAATGAATCCAGCAACATGTTGGATGGAACACGTGTAATGTTGTAATGGAGCTCATTAAAGACATCATCTCTTTTATTTGAACAAAGGCTGTGTTGGTGTTGCTCATGATAGCGTCGCGCAAGTGAATTTTTTCTGTTGATTGTGTCACAGGAATCGCAGTCGTTCGCTCTCTACCTTTGCGTATATGTTGACCATGGATGATGGACACAGCTCAAGACGTCGTAGAATGACGTTGTTCTGACTGCGTCAATTCCTCAAACGACACACATAAGAATCTATGGAGCACACTCTCTAGTTTGTTTCGTCTCCTCCAACCACATGTTTATAAATATTATAATAATTCAAAACGAGTAATGATGTTCTTAATGATTGGAGTAACTGTGGCGCATTGGATCTACACACATGCCGTTTTTTTATCAGGATTAACCACAATAGCGTAATTGTTACTTCGCATTCCGAGCATGTGTGTGTTTGGAATAATTTCAATGATTCATTGTGCACATCCAAAAAGGCTTCCAGTTCGTCGGCGATGTGCCTAGCTTTAGACGAATTGAGGTTACTTGCGTTCGATGAAGAGGACGAAGTGCCATCTGATATTCAACAACGTAAAAAAAATCGTCCTGATTGGAAAACGTACGACGGATCATTCATTTGGTATTATTTATATAAAAATACAAATATCGCGATTAAAAATAGGAAATAGGGGTACACATTGGTTATATGTGTATTTTTTCAAACCAAATTTATGCAAGAAATACAAAAAAAATAATGCAGCAATATTCAGGAAAAAATTTCATGCACCCAAATCAGCATTAAATATACAATAATCGGCATCCTAACGGTATCATATATAGTTTACGACCTATTCTCGTGCCTACCAAGTTTTTGGAGTATAATTTCATTGAAATCGGTCAAGTCGTTTCGCGGGAGTTCGACCAAGAACATCGTGACACGAGATTTTATATATATAGAGAAGAGATATCCTTATTTTTTTTTATCCCATTTATTTATTTGAGGCTCATTAGCATTTTAGCTGTAACAGAGCCGAATTTCAATCGTGTACATGTCACATGGTTATCATATCTATAATTAGCACATTACACAGTTGCCATTCGCCAGTATTCCTTCTATACCATTACATATGGTACATTCACACAGTAGCCATTTAGGCGTAAGGGTATTCTTACTGTTCTACCATTATCCAGTTGGACCACCGGACAGCGGAGACAGTTGATTGATCATTGTTGAGTTATTTATAGAACAGCAGCCCGTTGTGTCTTGCAGAGATGAGCAGTTGTATGGATGAATCGATCTTATTTCGACCGTGGATCGATCTCCATTCGCTGTTGATTATTGTTGCATGGACGTAGCTATTCTGTAACAACACAAAGATGGTCAATGAGGGCCCTGAGTTTTGAACTCACGATCGATCGCTTACTAAGCGAACGCGCAACCATTGTGGCTACGGAGACCCCCAGATATCCTTATTTTATATATAAAGAAATGCATAGTCAACTTTTTCGATTTTTTTCCAATCATTTCAAATATTTTTTAAGTATTCTATTGTTCTATTGTTATGTGATGATATTTTACACGAACGTGGGAAAATCTCTGTTTTTTTTATAAAGATAATAGTACGAAACTTCACGAGTAGCTTTAAAATCAGGTTTCGTTACCTAATTTGAAAAAAGTTGAAAATAACTCAAATCTTGATGATTCCAATTCAGATCACCGATTTCCTTTTGTTTTCCTGTTATAAGTGTTTTTACTTTTCGGTTGCGTGTTGGAATTTGCTGTGCTTTCACCTGCATGTCGGAACTTGTTGCTTCTTGAAATCATGTCATGCACAACATCTTGCATTTAGTGGAAGTAGGGATGAATGGAATGATGTACGGAATGAAAAATTTAGACGCAAATTCGCACTTCCCAACAGTGCGTGAACAAATTACATTTCGAGCTTTGAGATAAATCGTATCGTAATTATCCAACAACGTGAAAGCGAGGAATGTGGACGTCAATATTCACTTACGCAGAACAGAATATCAACTATATGCTCCCTTTAACATGCTTCTACTTACATGCTTACGAAAACAAAGCAAAGCAAGAGACTAGTAATTAGTTGACCCAAAACCTATGTAGTACTTAGTCAAATATGTTACTTTTGAAATACCGCACAAAAAAGTCGACCAAAAATATCACACAAGAACAGTTTGACCGTATTTGAAAACTCTTAATTTTTGATCCGCTGATTGATTTTTGATTCTCTTAATGAAAAATGGAAAGTATTTGAGTGAACTGAAAGAAATACTTAAGTGCACTTCAAATGTTATTTTTTTTTGTCATATTCATCATATATGTTTAATTTATATTTCCATTTCAATTTCAATCTTATTTCACGAACTCTTTGCACAGCGTGCTTCATATTTGCTTAAAGCTTATAATTATACAACATTGCGTATTGAAAACAATAATGCGAATTTCCGTCATATCAGTTTACCTGCGAATGGCAACATTTTGTAGGGCCTGTTTAGTCACACAAAATTTCTCCTATTCTTTAGTTTTCAGCTCATGCTTCTGCGATCAATTCAGATGGTATAAAACTGCTCTTCTTCCTAGAACTCACCAGCGCACTAATTGATTTACAGTTGCTTAACTCTTTTTCAAAAAGAGTTTTTTTCAAAATGTGTACCGAACACGATTTTTTAAAGCTGCTGGTGAAGTTTTGCACGAATTATTTTTATGCGACTTTTTTGTGCGATCCCTATCCCCCGCACAAAAAAAGGTTTGCCTGTATTCATCCTTTTTTAAGGGTATATCTTTTCCATGAACCGTGGGTAAAACAGGCACCAGATGGGCATGAGATGAATTTTAATAGCCAACTGTTGAATTTCATATTTATGTTGATTAGTACCTGTCCTACATGTCACTCCATGATGTTCGTGCCCCTTCTCAACGTCAAAGTTTTGTCAAAAGAGGAAAATATAATCAAAAATGGATAACCATATATGATTTTCGCGATCATTTTTGATGGTTTAATTCCAAAATTTGTTTCATTGGTTTTCATTTCGGTAGGCAAATTAACTTATAAACGGAGTATTGTTGCTTTTTTTCCATCCATTTCTTTACATGTCATTTGCATCTCACGAGTGATTAATTTGTACGCTTCACGTATTACAGTATATTTCCGTTTACTTTAATATTTTTCTGTTTCATCCGCACCACAGGAATGCTCTATTAAGCGGTTCATTTTTATTGGGAAAAATAATCATTTTCATGACACACGAAAACGATATATTGAACTGTGAAAAAAATGTATTCTTGTTTTGAGATTAAATGGATTTTTTGACCTTTCCTGTGGTTAAAAAAATCAATGAATCAAAAAATCCATCTCGAATTTCAAAAATTTACCCCATAAAAAATGTTTACCACCTCGAAAAAACACCCTATGCAAAATATCAGCTTAATCGGTCTCGAGGGAAATTGGCGCAAAGCGGTCAAAGTTTTAGTTTTTTGAAAATCGACAAATCACCCAAGGGGGGTAATCGGGGTTTTCGAGAAATGAACAGTTGAGATCTAGTGTCATCTAGAAAAAAAATTGTCAAAGATCTACACTCTGGGACACTCTTTGACAAAAAAAAATCGAGATAACAGTAAATTTCGACAAGTAATTCAATTTTACGACATTTGGCATCAACTTTTTTTTTTGATTCCGGTGATTTTTCGGTTTTTAAAGACTCAAATTTTCACGTCTGCGTAAATCAAGTCCAAATGAGGTAATATTTTTCATAGGGTATATTATCGAGCAAATCAATAATTCGCAGCAAGTTCCGAATGAAAAATCGAGATGAGTTTTTTTATTGGCACCCAAAACCATACGTTTCGTCTCGTATTCAAAAAAAAATGTCCCAGTGTCGATTTCTGACAAAAAAAAATTCAAGATGACAGTAGATCTCAACGTTTCATGCAAGACATTTGACATCAATTTTTTTTTCGAAAACCCCGATTTCCTTTACTCCCCCCTAGGGTGATTTTTCGATTTTCAAAAACTCAAACTTTTACCGCTTTGCACCACTCTCCCTTAAGTCCGATTGAGCTGATATTTTGCATAGGGTCTTTTTTCGAGGTGGTGAACATTTCATATTGGGTAACTTTTTTAAATTTTAGGGTTGATTTTTTCCCATACATTCATTGGCACCCTACTGTCCGTATTACCTGTAGTGCCCCTATCCTTACATCGCATACTCAAATCTCAAATGACAAATATTATCACTAAATGTTCCAACGTCTCAAAGCATAACAACCATCTGTACTGTGTGAACAAACAGCTGTTGATTGCACATTCCGTCCCAACTCTTGTTCATTCTTTATACGATCATCCATAGTTCATACGATCATCCACTCATCAACCCTGGCAGACTACCGACCTTCGTCGACTCAAAACCGCTAAGAAGGCTGCACTTAGAAAATATTCGAAATACCGTCTCCCATCCTTGAAACAACGATACCTACAACTGAACCATCAGTACCAAAAATCAAGCAAACGATGCTATTCAATCTATCTACGTCGTATTCAGCGCAAATTCAAGAGTAATCCTAAATCTTTCTGGAAATACGTCGATGAGCAACGTAAGGAGTCTGGATTACCGTCTTCTATGTTTCACGATGGACATGAAGTGTCTGACACACAGGAAATTTGTAGCCTCTTCTCTGCTAAGTTTTCCAGCACTTTCTCGAAAGAGAATCTGTCCCTAGACCAGCTCTTGAGGGCCACAAGAAACGTTCCAATACAGTTCGTTGTTCTGAATCACCGTGGATAATGCAATGTTGGAATCGGGCATCAGCAAATTAAAATCCTCGAATTCCGTCGGACCAGATGGAATCCCAGCATCAATTATGAAAAAGTGCGCAGCTTTGGAAGAAGGCTCACATTTTCCCCGTTCATAAAAAAGGCGATAGAAGAAACGTCGACAACTACCGAGGTATCTCCGCTCTGAACGCGGCTTCTAAACTGTTTGAGCTTGTAGTCATCGAATCGATTTTCACTCACTGTAAACATTACATATCAATCGATCAACATGGTTTCATGCCGAAGCGTTCCACCACAACGAATCTTCTTTCGTTTACGACATACATTGCTGACGGAATGTCCGGAGGTATGTCCCAAACGGATGCGATTTACACGGACCTGTCCGCCGCCTTTGATAAAATCAACCATGACATTACGGTGGGTAAATTGGATAAGCTTGGCTTCAGCGGCAATGTTCTACATTGGCTCACATCATTTTTGGTCGGACGCTCTCTCGCGGTTAAAATAGGCGATTGTTTCTCCGCAGAATTCCCTGCTACATCAGGAATACCTCAGGGGAGTCATCTCGGCCCTCTGATATTTCTCATCTATTTTAAAGACGTAAATTTCGTCCTGGAGGGCCCTCATCTTTCATTCGCCGATGATATGAAAATATTTTTCCACGTTAACTCGGAGGCTGAAGCCTTGTTTCTTCAACAACAACTTGAAATTTTCCAGAATTGGTGCGTGGAAAATCGTATGACACTGAATCCAAGCAAATGTTCCACGATTACTTTCACAAGAAGGAAAGATCCTATTCGCTACAACTATTCTCTCGACGATGCTCCTCTAACTAAACTTGACTGCGTGAAGGATCTAGGAGTGTATTTAGACTGTGAACTGGATTTCAAAACTCACGTCAACTACGTGGTTGGAAAAGCTTCCCGTAGTCTTGGATTCATCATGCGCACTGCGAGGGATTTCACCGATGTACACTGCCTCAAATCTATGTTCAGCGCTCTAGTTCGTTCAAGTCTGGAATACTGTTCAGTAATTTGGAATCCGCACTATCTGAACGGAGTCAACAGAATCGAAGCTGTACAAAAGCGATTTGTCCGGTTCGCCTTAAGACGATTACCCTGGAGTAACCCCCATCAGCTACCTAGCTATGAAAGCCGGTGCCAACTAATGGCTCTTGACACGTTGCACGTGCGAAGGGATGTGAACCGCGCCTTATTTGTATATGATGTGCTATTGGCTAGGACAGAATGCCCAGTTATTCTGGAGAACATCAACCTTCTGGTTCAACCTCGAACTTTACGTGACCACGCTTTCCTCCGAGTTCCTTTTCGTCGTACCAATCATGGATACAACTCAGCCATATTGGGTCTTCAGCGTCTGTTCAACAGAGTAGCTTCTGACTTCGACTTCCACTACTCAAGGAATGCGGTTCGGCAAAAAATTTTTTAACAAATACGTAGATTTCATTAATATCATTGGGGCGAAATTCCGCCTGTTGATAACGATTAAATAAATAAAATAAATAAATAAAAAAATAAATTCTGACCTTGGTCACTCGCCATAAAGAATAATAATCGCCAATAAATCTCGTTTCGGAGGCCCGGGCTGACTCTGTTTTCACCTTCAGTTCATTGTTCGGATTCGGTAGCTATTCTTCACACCCGCTTATGTTTTTTTCTTTTTCTCGTTGTTCCATTCCAGGCTAAGCTGGAAACCAAAGCACTGAAAGCCAAACGGCCCGGCTTCACGGATGAGCGGTACCACGAAACGTCCTATTACATCGAAAACGGTAAATGCTACTCATGGCAAATGTTTTATTCATTTCCACTTTCGTATGTGAATGTCCAAATGTTGGTGTGGTTACGTTCCGTAACTGAACTCCAGAAAGAATATTTGATTATTAATTATCCACAGGTCTCCGGAAGGTGTACCCCTACTATTTCACGTTCACCACGTTCACCAAAGGCCGCTGGGTCGGCGAGAAAATTCTGGACGTGTTTGCCCGCGAGTTTCGCGCCCATCCGGCCGAGGAGTACGAGCGGTGCATAAACGCCGGTACACTCACCGTCAACTACGAGAAAGTGCCAATAGACTATAGGTTAAAGCACAACGATCTCCTGGCGAACATCGTACACAGGTAAATAGAGTTCACGCCTTGCCGCCTGTTTCGGTTAAACTTTGTTTTTATTGTCACACTTTTCAGTAGTTTATAGAAACCGCGTAAATATAAAGAAACCAGCCGCGACTGAACAAACCAACTATGTAAAAAAAGCTCTTAGGACTCTAAATTGTAGACTCAGTCAAAACTGAAACGAAAAAAAAAACGATACCCAAGTTCACATTAAAACCCAAACTAGGTTACGACATACTCAAACAGCTACTCTCGTGTACATAAATTTCAAGCCTCTCTGTCAGCGAATAAATCATAGCTTAACATTTGACTCGAAGAACTGAATCAAACACGCACACATACCCTCTCATGTCTATCTTTGCTTCGTTACTTTCTCTCTTTTATGTAACCATCAAACCTGCTTCCTTGCCATATTTGTCCCATGATAGTGTTCCCTATTTTACTATCCGCACACGCGATAAAAAGACTTGGACGTCTCAAAACATACCACTTTCAATGCACAATCCCGTGTGCTTTTCACTTCGATGAAAAACTTGCTTCCCGTATTAAAAATAATTGATCAAAAAAATCATACGGATTATATTTGAAGAATCAGAGTTTTGTTCGTTTTTTTACAAATGTACATATTGCAAGAATAAATCGTAAACATAATTGCAGCAGGCTCAAATGCGTTTTTTCCGTAATATGATTTTCGGGTTTGACTTCGTAACAATGATTCATTCCTCAGCAGAAATCGTTTCACAGTATCAATACAATGGAAACGCATGGTGTTTTCCAACATAGATTAACAGTTTTTCTCGTATCTAATGTTTATAATTTCGTTTTTCTGTTGATTATAATGTATTTTACCATCATACAATGTCACATGAATGCCTGCTCAAAATTAACTAAGCAAATTTGGCGTTGTAATGGTGTCAAACCGATGAAAACCATATTGCCGAACCTCACGCATTCTGAGAGTAAAATTTACACTGAAAACAGATCAAACGGTCCCACAATTTGCCCATTCAGTCTTCCCATACAATCTATCCTTCATCCGGTGTGTTTATCCTTTGACATAACCATTCATTCTCCAAACAATCACCAAAATACTAATCGACAGCGACGTAAACATTCACAGCTCGTGAACAGTAACCATCCGTCCCCACCTGTTTTTCATTATTTCATTGTTTTACCATTTCCGTTTTCGTTACGCGTAGTCCGATATAATAATAAAAAAAAAACCAAAACACGCCCCAACTAGTGCAATGAAGTTGATAAAAACCGACAAACCGTTCCAAATGCCCAATTTCATCTACATATGAGTGTTGTATTTTCCAGACATGAAGTTCCAGTTACTAGTCAACCAATCACAATAGTGCACATGGACGACGATATTGTGGTTGTGAATAAACCGGCATCTATACCAGTAAGTGGCTTAAATGACCGCCATTAGTGTTATTCTACTTTCACGTTATTTATTTTCGTTCTCTGCCTCTATTACCTGTTACCTCTGTTTGTTTGTTCGTTTGTTTCCTCTTTCCTTTCACTCTGTATAATCCTAATCATACGAGATTTTTACCTGACCTTTTCGACTGCTTCCCATGTTTACTAACCGATCGCCTTCCCCACTTTGCTGCTGCTGCTGATTATTACTCCATTACCCAAAAAGCGGATGATGGGAACCAGTGTTACCATCCATATGTCATTAACCATTAAGATGAAATGTACTGTGCTCATCTTCTACTCCGCGTGTGCGAGCAGCGTTCGTTCGATTGTTTGTTTGCCTACTTGCTTGAGTTCCTCGATTAATTTTATTTTGTTCCTCCGCCCAAATGTGTGTATTTATATGGGTGTGTGTTTATTTGGCTAGCTGATCTGTTTCGTTTTTCAATGCCAAATAAAAGCGGGGTGCACTCACACACGCCTGTACCCGTGACCACAACAAACGTTGAACAGAAACACCCACCAGCGGGATTTGTGGTGTGGCGTTCGTTTGAGAAGATTTCCTCCTCAGGCCTCTGGTTCTGAGGATCGACAGTGACGATGGGAAGCGATGCGTTGGGTGAAGGAGGATTTTTTTTGTTTTCACAAATTCTTTTACAATTCTTGCGGAATCGTTATAGCGACTGCTGAAGTGCTTAATTTATTACATGTATTCCATTTTTTGTTTTCGGGGGCTTTCACAAAATATTCTCCATTTATAAAATTCATGTTTTGCTACAAATTCTAGGATGACATACTAAACAATGGGCCAGATTTTCGTCAAATTTCAATCTTCCGAGCTGTACTTGTTCTCGCATGTCTATAAATTTACCTTTCAAAATACAATTAGGGAGAATTTTACTCTAGAAATGTTGATGAAAATTAAAATGATGTAATCGGTACAACGTTGGAAAGACTGTTAGCTTTAAAGATCTGTTGGATGATGAAATAGGTAGTTTAAGAATTGTAGCTTCTGCTTCGGAAACATTCCCAAATGCTGTCCTAAGCTTCTCACTATTTTTAGAACGATCGATTTCATATTTTCTATCCAAACAAAATGTTTATACAGGGTGGGCCATTTAAAGTGGAAGGATTTGTTTTTTCAATAGCAAAGTAAAGAAGCGGAATTTTAAATTTTTTTTTTGAAATTCATTTATTTTGGTTCAAGGAGATTTGGTCTAACTACTTTTTGATTATGATATCTCGTAAATGACCGCCTCTGGCCTTGACTGCAAAATGTGCCCTTTTTTCGGCATTTCCCATCACTTTGCCCAATGTTTCGGCCGATATGGCAGCAATTTCTTGTCGGATATTGTCTTTCAGCGCAGCCAGGGTCCTTGGTTTACCAGTGTATACCTTGGATTTTAAATATCCCCATAAAAAAAAGTCAGGAGGCGTCAAATCAGGTGATCTCGGTGGCCAGTCATAATCGCCGTTTTTCGATATTAATCTTCCGGGGAACATTTCGCGCAATAATTTGGTCGTGGCAGCCGCTGTATGGCATGTAGCGCCGTCCTGTTGGAACCAGTAATTGTCCAATTCATTTTCACGAACAAATGGCAATAAAAAATCGGTTATCATTGTCCGATAACGCTCCCCATTCACGGTTACCGTTGTTCCATTTTCGTTTTCAAAGAAGTCCGGGCCGATGACTTTATCGGTATAAATGCCACACCACACAGTAACTTTTTGGTCGTAAAGAGGTTGCGTTTCGATGAATTGAGGGTTTTCAGTAGCATAAAACCGACAATTTTGTTTATTCACTCCTCCATTCAAGTTGAAATGCGCCTCATCAGACATTATGATTTTTTGCCAAAAGCCACGTTATTTTGAATGTACAGCTGAACAATTTCAGCGCGTTGTTTAGGTGTGTATTGTCCCATGGTTAAAATTGTACTGAAATGACGCTTCCAACGCGGTATGACATTTGTTAATCTGACATCTCTGTCAAAAGTTATGGGGTTGCCAGATGCTTCCACTTTAAATGGCCCACCCTGTATTTCATCGAAAACCACTATCTTTGAACTCAGTTCAGACTCAAAAAAAAACAACATATCAAACTTATAAGACGAATGAGCTTTTCAAACAAAAGCAACGAAATTGTTTGAAAAAATTATTTATCTTATAATTTTGATATATTATCTTTTATCTAGTACCTTTCATTTGCATGCCTAGTTTAGACGTTGCGAGTTAGCACTCAAGTCGACCAAGTCAGTTACTGTAGTGCAGTTATTCACACCGAGTGAACACATCATGACAGGTGGTGTCCTGTGTGAGGCGAGTTACGAGTTACTTCAAAGCTTTTTTAATTCTACTCCCACTCGCTTTCCCCCTCCATTCCAAAAGCAGAATTTTACGTTTAGTATCAGTATTGCCAGATGTGAAGACATGTTAGACGATTTCTAAGAATATGTGAACATATGGAAAACCAGATCAAACCATCATAGTTTCTAACGGTATCATGGTTATTTTGTTTGGCACGCCTTTTTTAGATTACAGGTAACGGAAAATGATTTTCTGAAATCTAAAAACATTTGGAAACTTTGATGTCTCGTGAGGTTCGGTATCCCTGCACTTGCTCCAAAAATTAGTACTGTTACGGCGAACCTGGACGACTGTTGGCGGACACGGGCGATAATACGGTGGAATTCGTTGCGATGATGAACAAAGTCCTTTTCGGGATCTAATACTGAGCGTCAATGCGTCGAAGTCCAAATCTTTTATTGAAACCTCCCTTTTCGAAATGTACAAGTTTATTCGATAACGTTTCGATCAGAACTGAACAATTCTATCCTAGCTATAAATTGTTTGACTCACAATATGAGTTATGACAATATGAGTTGGACAATTCAAATATGGTTCACAATTTTTCTTATGTTCTAACGTAAGATCTCCAACAAGTACAAATCATATAATTTCTACCGCGTTATATGAAGACCAATGACAAGATAAATTATAAATTATTTTTATTGAATCGAAGAGTTTCTTTTTTTTTGTTGAAGAACAGTTTCTTAGTTTATTTTTATTTCATTTTTTATCATTTCTTTATATAAAGACTTGTAAAATTATATAATTTTTCAACACTCATCCTCGCTGTCAGATATGAGTCACCAAAATCATCTACTTTTAATGGGTGAGATGTTATCCTCACTTGGTTCATGTTCACATTGGTTTTCAATTGTAGCTTTTTTTCTAGCTCCACTAAAACCTCTCTATAGGGAGCTCAGCAATTTCTTAACTCTCTTTTAAACATTGCGCTGCGCACTATTTGAATGAAATGAACTTCTAATACTTTAGCCAAATTTAGCCCTTTTTCACATCTTGTAAATCAAGATTTGGCACCCATTAGTTCTCCATATTTTCCTTTACCAATGCACCTACCTCAAGTGCATCAATTAATTCCATCAGTTCATCCTCATTTAAAGTTTCTTCCCCAAGTACTAATTCTCTTACACCCTGATGGCTTACTACAAACCTACTTACTACACGGTTCTAATACACTTTAAAATAGTAAATTCATTCCACACTTGAGCAACAATTTTATTTCCACTATTTTCTAATCAGTCGAAAATGGTTTGGAAATGTTTGAGTGGGTGGTACATTTTTAAAGCGGAATGACTCCTTGGTCCAAAGGTTATATTAATGACGTGGAAGAATAAAAACAATTTTAATTATTGGATGATCCAGTTTTATGCTGTGGCAACCAGCGTTATCAGGAACCAATAAAACTTCGAAATGCAATTTTTTTTATCGTATACATTTCCACTGCCAGGATAAAACAATTATAAAACCAATCCTTAAATGAATCTTGAGTTATCCAAGCTTTCCTGTTAGATCGCCAGAATACATGCCATTGGGTCTTATTAATGTTTTTCATTACACGAGGAGTTAAAGAACGATTTATTATCATCGGTTTCACCATCAGGGTCCCTGA
Organism: Toxorhynchites rutilus septentrionalis; assembly: GCF_029784135.1. NCBI lineage: Eukaryota > Metazoa > Arthropoda > Insecta > Diptera > Culicidae > Toxorhynchites > Toxorhynchites rutilus. Next base: position 11,178,982 of record NC_073746.1, read on the forward strand.
TAGATTGCTGCACACATGAAGAGTGATCCACCGTAACAACCACCGAGTAGTTTATGGAAACCGTTTTCTGACAGTATCGCGTTATAGGAGGGTTAACTGTATTTTTATAAGTATCTTCCATTCAATTTAATTTTTCCACCTGCCACTCCATCAACAATAACATATTCATAACAGCTCATGGAGTCCCATGGTGTTTTCCATTTTTTTTCGTTTTTGTCGAATTGCTTGCCAATTCGTCTTGGAAGTTAGGAGCAGGCCTCGGCAAAGTCATATTCAACTGAAAAATCGCCAAAGGACTATAAAACCATTCGAATTTAACTGGAAATGTGAAAATGTGTGCTTCTTCCAGCAGTTTCTCTGTCAACATAAATCAAAAATCATTCGGGCGGACTCGTTGTTATCTGCTTTTACCTCGTCGTTGATAATTTCATTTTTCACCGCCAAATGAACTTCACGGTGTATTGAAATGACCCCCTTCTCAGGCTGAATTCGTTTTGGTCTCATTCACAAATTGTAGATGAGTTCACAGAAGGTAAACAATGGACTACTTTTTTGCATCAGAAATTGAGTTTTCATTTCACTTTATATGGACATTTAAGGGGATAGTACACTATGAACATTAGAGTGGCAGCGAAAATGGTCATGTCAAATTTCAAAAACCGACCATGTACATTTTGTTTATTGGCCCAAAAAAATGATCTGTGCAAAGTTCGAAAAAAAATAACTTCCGAGATGACACCAGATCTCGATCTCGTTTCATGCATTTTAAGTCATTTGGCATCGAAAAAACATTTTCGATTCTTAACAGCAAAAAATATGTTGGTGTCAATTGGACTGTCCCCCGAATAGCCGCAATCGGTTTGTTGAACCCTTGCAGCCAAAACCTTGTAAACTGGTGGAAGTTCTACAAGTTTTTCTAGTGGATCAATTTTAAACAATGTTTTTTTAGGTAATCTAGGTTATATTTCCTGTCATCCTGTCAACCTGTCATCATAGGATTTTTCCAAAATATTGATTTTTGACGGAATTGTTTGTAAACATATTACGTTTTTGCCTTAAAAATCGAGACAAACATTCACCAAAATTTTATTTTTCAAAATATCAAAAAAAATCTACGATGAAATTTAGTGGAGAATCTGAAAAAAAAACTATTTCATCAAAATCGTATGGACCGATCCGGAGACAGAACTCCCAACAGTTTGCAAAACATAGTTTCGAGAAAACGCGTTTTATATTTCCATAGTGTACTACCCCCTTAAACAAGATTATACGCGCGGGCAACGAAGAACATGTCGAGGTGGAGTAGTAGTCGAATTGAATGAAGAAGCAGGTTTATTTTCATTCTCCACGTCAATTAAGACAGTCATTTCCTTCAACTAAAAATCAGTTGTCTCCCCTGTTCGGTCTACTAAACAATGGAAGAACAAAGAAAGGAATACTCTTACGCTTCAAATGGCTGCTGTGTGATTGTTCATTTACAAATTTCCAATAAGTCGTCCATACATCGGAAGATGGGCGCTTTTACACGGTTTTCTTTTACAAAGTTTTTCTAACAACAACTTTTTTATATTTTCTTTGAAAAAAAAAACAAAAAATATTTTGTTTAAAGCCAAGATAGCGATATAGTGTATTCGACGCAGTTTTAGATCTTATCAAAATGTGAACTTTTGTCGAAGACATCAACTTTCTATCTTTTATAGTTTTTGGAATATAAGTCATTTTTGTATGAAGACTCCTGAAAAAAAAATAATGTTTTGCTCGTAACATTTTTGTGTGTGAATTCTCACGCTTGACATGTTCTTGTCAAGTTAGCAGAGCATGTAAATTACGATAATTTATACATAAAAATGTTACGAATTGAAAATTACTAGCATTTTTTCAAAGAAAAACAGTTGTTGTTGTTCGAAAAACTTTTTCCATGTAAATGTGTCCATCGTCCGATGTATGGAAAACTTATTGGAAATTCTAAGGGCTATTTACGTCTATTTTTTCACAATTTTGAAGGTATGTGTTTTCGGGAAAAATGAATTTTAATTTTCAAAATATTTTTTTTTTCAAAGATTTTTTTTTCAAAAAATTCTTTCATAATTTTTAATGAAAACCTAAGTAATTTCCTACCTTTCATCTCTGACCATCTCTTTGTAGATGTTATAGTTTTTAAATATTTTTCGAAAATAAAGTTGATAAAACTCAAAATTTACAAAAAACCTACAAAAAAATATCAGACCTATAAGATTTTAGTCAAAGAATGGAATGTAGGAAATTATTTTGGTTTACATTAAAAATTATCAAAAAAATTTTGGAAAAAAATTTCATTGAAAAAAAAAATATTTTGAAAATTAATATTCATTTTTCTCGAAAACATGTGCTTTCAAAATTCTGAAAGAAATAGAAAATACAAGTTTTCCATACATCGGACGATGGGCACATTTACAAAAGTTTTTCGAACAACAACTTTTTCATGTTTTCTTTGGAAAAATGCTATTAATTTTCAATTCGTAATATTTTTTTGTATAAATTATCGCATTTTGTTCCAAAAACTATAAAAGATAGAAAGTTGATGTCTTCGACAAAAGTTTACATTTTAACACGTTCTAAAACTTTGTCGAATACACTATATAGCTATCTTGACTTCAAACAAAATTAGGATAAGTTGTATATTTTTCAAAGAAAACATGAAAAAGTTGTTGTTCTAAACACTTTTTCCCATCTTCCGATACATGGACGACTTGTTGGAAAGTTTGAGGTTTATTCATATATATATTTTTGGGAATTTAAAAAAAAAACGTTTTTGAGAAAAATTGTTTTGTCATCGAAATTTTTTTCTAAAATATTTTTGGTAGTTTTTTGTGAAGATTTAAACAATTTCCTACATTTCATCCTTTGACAAGAATATTTTAGGTATCATCGTTTTTAAGTTATAAATTTTTGTAAAAATTTAAGAAAAAAAATTTGGCTTTTTCCAAAAAGTGGTCTAATTGTTTTTCGAATATTTCAAGTATGCAAAGTTGCTTACTTGTCTTTACACCCACAACCTTTCACTACTTTCTGATATGGTGCTGCCAACTCCTAAGACGAGTTGGCATGAAATTCGTCTATATCATTGTACATCTAATCCCAACTCACCGGCTTAATTCGTTTTAAATGGGATTTCCCTTCCTCAACGGTTGATATCCTGATTAACTGGAAAATCACTTTGAGTGTGACTTAACATCTGATAAATCCAACAATAGTTGATCAAAAAGTAAATAGGAAATGTGCATCTCAGTTACGGAAGCCAGCTTATTTCGCTGACCCCTGACCCCTGACCCCAGCTGACCCCTCGCTGGCGCATTACCGATATCGAAACAACAGCAGAGCGTGTTGAATCGAGCCAAACAAATATTAAATTCCAATCGTAACGTTACACTTTGCACACTCTGCATCACCCCAGTATCGCAGGAAAACGTCTGTCTGCCAGCAGATTTATTACAAATTGGCGAGAAACATTGAAATTATTATACCGTTTGAAACAATGAACACAGAGCAGCAAAAACATCCAAAAGCGGATTATTAACTGCTCCCATTACTCTTGGCTCTGCCTCCCCCCCCCCCTTCCCGAAAACGAAAATGAAAATGGAATACATTGCAAAACGTGAGTGCCAATAGGAGCGAAAGGGGCGGCGGGAAGAACACATTAGCTGTTGAATTTATAACGAGCATCCAAATGCTGCTTCTCTTTGGCCTCGTGGCAGCGGCGCGAAAATGGCTGATAAAATGCATTCGCGATCGAAAACATTAATATTGCACCGCGGCCCCAAAAAATAAATCGCTACATACGAAAAACATAACCCACCAACCGGAAGAGGGACGAATCGTCAGAGGGTGCTTCCAGTAACGTTGGGGGGAAATCCATTCTGATCCCGACAAATTATCCCAAATTGTGTAATCCTGTTTTGGTTGGACGCTCGAAAGCAGGGCGCGTCCGGCCGTTTTGTGTATGGTTTTGTGTGCCCATGAAAGTAAACCCCCGGACCACCGAGTGTCATATAATCTACCCAATAAATCGCGTTCCGTGACATGTGGTTTTATGTGTGTGATCTTTTAATCAGTACCACCATGCAAAAGCACACAGAATGGATGCACCGAAATTCGTTGCTAACTGTTATCTACTATCAGAGTGTGCCTAGCGGACGGCATCACCTTGTCTCTGTTTTTAACCTCTCGATCAACTCTCCCGAACCAAACCACATCATAAGCACACAAACACACAAAGCATACACCTGATTCGCAGATCCCACAGAAATAATGCTGTAAATCTGGCTGAGACTGAGTACTGCAAGTTTTTGAATGAACGCAAACTGATCGACCTCTAAGGACTCTCGTTTTATAATTGATTTCTTCATTCATTCATTTTTTTTCTTGTATTTTTTTCTTTTTCCACCATTTGATGTTTGGTTCGCACGAAACCATTTATCGATAACCCCGAAACATAACACCCCGCTGACAAACACGTGCCTAACGCCGCAAAATGTTGATTGTTGTTGCTGCTGGTGATAATGATGGCGGTGGTGGTGACGATGCTGTGTTAAAACATAAACATTAACGCGCTCAACTACCGGCTGGGCCATCGGTGGGGACCGAAACGTACAAAAATACTGTTAAAAACCGCAACATTGTGACGGAAACAAAATGTTCAAATGCACTCCGCGGAACTGATACATAACCAAAAAAAAAAAAAAAAAATGGGGTTGCAAACATCGTTAACGATAAAAAAACAGGCACGAGACGCCCGTTCTGAGTCATCCCATCAATATAATCTATGTTGACAACGATCTCGTTGTGTTGGACAAACCCTGCTCGTTGCCGGTGAGTAGTGAACCCCCCCCCCTCATCTCTGCAATTAGATTGCAATAGAAACCAAAAAATAATAATGAACCAACCTTCTAACATTGACCCCTCCCACCCCGACAGGAAGCATGTGACGAACAGAAAACGAAAATAACTGTGTTACATGTGTTATTCCTACCTTTGTTTTGTTTCTTCACGCACGAAGACAGCGAAAACAGCGCGACGCCGATGTCGTAGATGAACAAACACAAAAGTAAAATATATACAAACCAAAAACACCCATGGAATGAGGAGTTTAACGAAACCCCCTTCACTGGTGGAAATGTGATTACCCACTGAAAAAGCGAGACATCCCACAGTTGTAGAAAACAAAACCGTAGAACTAATTTCCCGTTCCCCCTCGATCGTTGTCATGTAAAGTATTGCTAATGTTGCATGTGTGTGTGTGTGTGTGTGTGTGTGTTGATGTATGTGTATGTCATCGCGGAGGAGAGTGTTTCCAATCGAATTAAGGATTTCATTAAATCATCACATACAAACAGCACACCCATTTCGCAAATCCATTCTGTGACACTCAGCCACCCCCTCAAAACCTTTTTTTTTCAATCAAGCATCCAGACTCGCGTTACTTTCCCATTACTTGCCCTGTGTGCGCGATTAGGGGATTCTGATGGACAGCGATTCCCCCATTTAGGCCATTAGCAGAGATGCCAGTTCGCACGGAAGTTCGCTATTTAGGCCTAATTCATTATTCAAAACATAACCTCAGAACGATCTGGAGAATCTAGGGCAACATATTCCAAAACATCTTGCATAAAAGAAAATAAATATTGCCTCAAATTCCTGAAATCTATGAACCCGTTGGAACAGGTCCCATCTCTGATCCAACTGATTTTTTGATCTGGCTTAAGAAGAACGATTTGAAAAACTAGGACACATCTTTCATGGGTGACAAAATATTGTAGATTGCGTCCCTGAGCTCTTTGAATATGTTGGAGTGTGTTCCATTGCCGAGAACATTGTATCAATCGTTGTTGATTGGTCTGAGATTTAGAGCAATCCGAAAATCCAGAATTTCCTACAAACATAACCTTGGATTGTATATTATGTATCTGATCTCTTTGAATCAAAGCCGAAAATTGTATCAATCGTTGTTGATTGAAACGATACATCGATCCTAACCTCAGAATGGTTTTGGAAACTTTATATCATCCTAAGCACATGACAAAGATGTGCACTAGGGTGAATGTATGGGAAAAAAACGACCCTAAAATTGCAAAAAGTTACCCTATACAAAATGTTCACCACCCCGAAAAAACACTTATGCCAAATATCAGGTCAATCGGACTTAAAGGAGAGTGGCGCAAAGCAGTCAAAGTTTGAGTTTTTTGAAAATTGATAAATCACCCAAGGGGGGAGTAGAGGAAATCGGGGTTGTCGAAAAAAAATTTTTGATGCGAAATGTCCTGATATTTCATGGAACGTCGAGATCTAGTGTCATCTCGAAAAAAAAATTGTCAAAAACCGACACTCTGGGACTTGTTTTTTTTTCGGAGTACGAGACGAAACGTATAGTTTTAACCCTCCTGTACTCGCGTGCAAAATCGTAACACGTATACTCGCGCACGGTGTCACAGACCGAAAATTGAACTTCTCTGTAATGTTGCCATTGTGTATTTTTCAGGCTTTATTGGTATTTATTTGAAGAAGAGCATATGATTGAATGAAAAAACTCAAAAAAAAATCTTTTCTTCGTCTTTATTATGTTTTAATAGTCATCTAATTCATCCTCCTCAAAATAGAGTAATTTTTGATACTCCAACACAAATAACGAAATTCGAAATTTTTCACTGTTATTAATTAAAATTTAGTAACTGAATATAATTCATGGAAGTATAAAGAGCTATACAATAACATAAAAACGTATTAATCGATTGTGGTTTCATCGGAGTAAGAATCAGAACATAGCATAACTGCATGCTCGAAACAAACATTTTTTTTACATTTCATGCAGTTGTTGCGTGTTTTTCGGGTCTTTTATCGAAGAGAAGAATGTATAACGATCTTCTAGATAATTACCAGATGATAAAGGTTCTGGAATATAAAATTTGCATATTTCTAATATTCTTTGTCTATGTTTTCTTGATAAACTAAGAATTAATGTCTTTTTTTAGATGGGGTATAAAAAGATTATATAAAAGGATTTCTAGGAACTTCCTTTTCTTTTTCTTGTTTTCCTGTCGATATTGTCCATTATAAAAAAATATCCCCGAAACTGTAACTGTTTAAAAATTACCATAAACTACCGATTAGTTTATAGTTTACTGTTTACAATTCTTCCACAAGTGAAATTCTTTCACAAGTGTGTATATGTATGACCACTATATTTAGCGAATAAACTATACGAAAGTCAAAAATTTATATTTTGTTTTTGAACGTACGAATCTAACTACGAATATATCGACGAATAGTTAATATATGGATCCGCTCAATCCAGTTACAAAAGGGACTGAAATCAAATAAGAATAGCCCGGTAATGATCTCATGCATTATGTTTAATAAATATTCCACGGCACTAACATTAATTTATACATTTCATTCAACAATGTTATAGAATATAAAAAAAGGCACTTGTCCAAAAAAGTTACTCCTATACTCGCGTCGGTGTGTCAGACCGAAAGTGTTAAAAAAGTGACACACGTTCCCTTTGTACCAACACATGCGATACGCTAAACGATGACGAACAACGAATAACGAAGCTAGAGAGAATCGCAAAGTCGTAGTGTCAGAAAAGAGAAATAAACGAATTATTGATTTCTCGGTCTGACAGACCAATGCGCGAGTATAGGAGTGTTAAGTGTCAATAAAAATAGTTATTTCGATTTTTCATGCGGAATTTGTAGCGAAATGTTGATTTGTACGTTAATTTACCCTATGCAAAATATTACCTCATTCGAACTTCATTTATTAGTGTCACAGACGTTAAAATTTGAGTTTTTTTTTGAAAACCAAAAAATCGCCGGAAATCGTGGTCTTCAAAAAAAAAGTTTGATGCCAAATGTCTTAAAATTGCATGACACGTCGAGATTTACAGTTATCTTAAAAAACAATTTTGTCATAAGTCGACTCCAAACGGATTAACGACTAAGCGTCAATAAAAAATTTTTTTTGACAAATTTTGTTTTCGAGATAACAGTAAATCTCGACGGCTAATGCAATTTTAAGGTATTTGGCACCAACAAATTTTTTTTAAACCCCGATTTTCGGTGATTTTTAGTTTTTCATAAAAACTCAAATTTTAACGTCTGTGACACTAATAAATGAAGTTCGAATGAGCTAATATTTTGCATAGGGTATATTATCGTGTAAATTAATATTTCGCATCAAGTTTCGAATGAAAAATCGAGATTATTTTTTTTATTGGTACCCAGAACCATACGTTTCGTCTCGTATTCCGGAAAAAAAACTCCCAGTCCCAGAGTGTCGATTTTTGACCAAAAAAAATCGAGATGACACTAGATCTCGACGTTTCATGCAATTTTAAGACATTTGGCATATTTTTTTTTCGGAAACCCCTGATTTCCTTTACTCCCCTTTTGGGTGATTTTCCGATTTTCAAAAAACTCAGACTTTGATCGCTTTGCGCCACTCTCCCTTAAGTCCGATTGAGCTGATATTTGGCATAGGGTGTTTTTTCGAGGTGGTGAACATTTTTTATGGAGATTTTTTTTGAAATTGGAGATGACCATTTTCATTGGCACCCTAGTGTGTACATTGTGTATCTGAATCACATGAATTCGTTCGGGCTCAATCGTTATTGGGTTTAATATTTTTTTGTTTTTTTTTTTAATCAGAGCATTTGAATGATTTGAAATGTTTTACGTATATAGATCATAATGAAGAGTTGTACGCTGCGTCTCTTATCTCTAAAACTCTAATCTCTAAGTAAATCCTAAGGCGAATCCGAAGTCTTCATAAGCGGACATTTAGATCATCAAATATGACTGTAACTTTATGCTCTAATATTTTCGGTCGTCAAAATCTAGGGGTACAACTTTGCTGATTATTGTATGAGACTTTCTACCGGTTCATAAAGTCAATCAAAAATTGCATATTTACGAAGAGTAGACAACGCTATTCGAATTTATTTAAATAATCCTCTGTAGTCTGATTTCTTTCTAACTTTCATTATTTTTATCAACAAATGACTGAGGTAAGTCGTTCGGAAGCATCGAAGTGGAATGGCCCTTTTCAAAGTCACTCTCATTGACGAATCGTATCTCAATAATGAATCTACTGCACTTCAAGTAACAGCTTATTCACACTGGTTCAATATATTTCTGCTCTATTTTCATGCTCAATAAAGCGAGAATGGATTTATCTTGACCGTGCTCTCAAAATTTAAGGTAGTAACTACGTCAGTACGTAAATTAGTTAACCCTCAGTCATCTGTACTTGTTCTGTATTACTACTAAATAACAAAAGTGTTACGAATTTTATTTTGTAAGGCGCCCAAATTCTAAATTTCCAATCATACGGTGTTAAATGGCCCAGCAGAAGTATAATATGCCCATGAGTTGTCTCTCTCAGAGACTATAAAGCTCAGAGGTTTCTCTTGTATGAATGAGAGATTCCATCGATCTATTCCCTTCATGCCCACCAGCGAAGAGAAAAAACCGTTCCTCCGGTGAGCGTGTTCTCCCATTATTTGGGTTCTCCAGTCCACGCTCTTGTTTTCCTGCATTCTCTGAGCACATAATATAGATGCCAGATGTGAAGACATGTTTTCGTTGTCATTTAAGACATTTAATTTTGTGAAAACATACTGATGTCATTTCAAAGTATGTGAAAACAATTGTTTGTGTGATTTATCGAACATGATTTAGAAATATCGTGATGGTTTGCTCATTTTTGTTCGTTATTATTACATTTGAAGACATTTATTCGTGTCATGCAGAGATATTTGAAAAAATTATCTGGCATTCCTCGCATACAAGCTATTTCTCTCTTGAGAATGTTATCCGGCCGAGAGCGAGCAAATTGCCCCGATCGAGGGTATGCCATACTGCCCGATGGTAAGCTTATGCGGAAAATATCAAATTGAGAAGGAAATGAATCCTTTCTTACCATTTTCATCTAAGATATTCACTGGGAACTCGACTCAATAAATATGACCCACAGTTATCGCCTCTGAATCGTTTTCAAGCAACAAAAACCTTACAGAAATGATGTAGAAAATTACATCGAAAATCCAAAGAAATTTTTTTTTTCTTTCTTTTTAAAGCATTGTAAAGCATGGTTTACGAGGAAATCAGGCGGACCAAATTGCCCGGCAGGCGCGTTTTAGACACATCTCCTCTACAAGGGGACGCGATAGACCAGTGGCAGTGGCAGTGGTAATCGTGACTGCTATGCTTCTGTTTTTTTGCTTGCTATTGTCGAAGGTAAATCCATTTTGGTGGAATAAAACGAGTGAAACTTTCGCATGCGAAATAAAACACTTTGACGATTATAATGGATAATGCAGATTCGAGCAGTTGCAATGAAATCTCGAAGCAAAGCGTATCAAAAGAATCAATGTCACAGTATGTGTAACGATTTCACCACTCCCCGTGAGGCAAATCTATGAATCGAAAGTGACTCTGGTTGAAGAAAAAGTGACAAATTAATTTCATTTAAAACTTTTAAACTTTCTAAATATTATTTCAAACTAAGAAATTTGGAACGTGATGAGCTCTAATTTTCATTAGGGATGTGAGAACTCTAGGTAAACTAAATAAACTAGATAAACTAGAAGAATAAAGGTTCAGATAATTAATATGATTAGAGTAACTAAAGATTAAAGTAGACAACTAATCCAAATCGACTAAAATTTAATCTCGACTCAGATAAGAATTATGGTTATATTTCCACCAGTCATTAAAAATTCTGCGAAATTTCGAAGAAAAATTCAATTGAAATACGGAATATTTCCAAACTGACTGATAGACTGATTCAATTGGCTCCGATTCCAATGAAACGTTCTATCCACACTTGACTATTTTAGTATTTTTTAGTATTTTCCACGAGTGGAATTATTTGAACTTAAGAGTGATTTTTGAAAAAAAGGGCGTATTAGTTTTAGATTGAACAATCTTTTTAAAATTGTTGTCCACAATCCATCCAATCCAAAAACGAGTTGAAGGGAACTTTACGAATAACATACAGTCAGAAATAAAAATATTTCTTTGGAAAAAAAATTGAAATTTAACAGATTCGAAAAAAAACTCTAAAACCATTCATTGTCTTGATATTTCCTGTGTGAAAGTTCGAAGTCACAGTCAAAATATTGATCATATTTTTAGTGGGGGAGAAATTTGAGTAAGCAAAAAACAATTTCAATTTCTAAATTGACATTGAGTCAATTTGCAGTGCATTTTTCAAATATCAACTTTTTTTAAGAATTAATTATGTAATGTGATGTGATTTGATTTTTCATTTTTATTTTTCCATTATTGATTCTGTCGAACAAAAAATGTTAATGGATATGGATATGTCCTTAATTTTGCGTGGAATTGCGTTATGGAAAAACTGTATCTCGGTTTTATTTTACGCGGTTTTTGGGATTTACGCGGTTTATTTTTATGCGGATTTCGGAATTTACGCGGTTTTTTACGGGGATTTCGGAATTTACGCAGTTTTTTTGTAAGGCACTTCAGACCATAATAAAAAAATAAGATAAGTTTAAAAATAACAACAAATCCAAGGGGTTTTTACGAAAAGAAAATATATTTTTGAATTTTCATTTCAAATATTTTATTTCGTCAGGGTATTTCATGTTTTGTATAGTTTTTTTGGTCATTTTTTTTTTCAAAATTTTAATGCGAATTGAACGAGAGGGCCTCTAATATTATTGGTCATGTAATCACTCTCAATAAAAGTACCTCACCATGTCAAAATGTATTTTCTATCGTGCAGCGCAATGGTTTCTCGATATTTTTTGCTACAAAAATTATTAACTCTTTGTGGTCGTTTGTCTGCTCTCAACCACCACAGCAAAAAACCATGCTAATCTTATATTTTACTCAACCAAGTATCAGGTTATGCTTTTCCTAAACGAGGCTTGATGTCTAGTGAATCAATACTAGTTTATATTAGTGATAGATAACGGCAATTAGTATCAAAAAAAGTAGTCACCCATACAAGAAAATGTACAGTGCGTTGAATGCGTAGGAATGTGGGACAAACATCATAACATCAGAATTTAGCCATTGTAACACTGTGGGGTGATGGAAAAGATTGTTCATAAGTTTCAGAACTACTGTTTGCATAAATGTCTCACGTTATTTGAATAATCGCTTAACTCTCTCAAGCGACAAATCTTTGTTTATCTAATATGAAAATTTCTGATCATTTCGGATACGCAGAAATTATGTTGAAGTAGTTGTTTTAAAGAGCAGAATAATTGTTTGCATAAGTGTCTTATGTCATCTGAATAGCGTGATATAAAAAATGGATGGGTTATATCTATGATATAACCGCAAGGTTTACGTGGGACTACCTTAGCTTAGTAATCATTTATTTGTATTGATTAAATTGTTGATTGATTGGAACGATTTCCGAATTCAATTGAATTCAATATATTTGCTTTGTGAGTAAAGAGACTGAATAAATGCCATGTTTCATGCATTGTGATAGATTATGTTCTTCATAACAAGTAAATTTAACGATAGTCCTTTTACGTTTGGTGTATATTTGGACAAAATATGTGAACGGAAGAATTATCAAACGATTATTTTATTTTACATTTCCCTCTGAAATTTGCATCTCTCAAGTGTACGTACTTCTCGAACCGCGAATTTGCTTGATTTGATGAACTTCAGGCACTCAGTTTCGATTTTGACATGTACGTCGAACGCATATTGTTCAATCAATAGGCGTTATCGCAGCAAATGGTTATCAAAATTTTGCCTTATCGTCAAATGGTATGCGTAAAAATTCAGTGAGCAGAAGATATGAAGGCATATTCTTCAATACAATCTTGAACAACCAAGCCAAAGCGTTGTGTTCGTACCCGCTTTTGTAATCTGTGTTGGGAAAACACTTTTAGGAGTGCAAAAAAAACATACGGGTGCAGAAGCACCCCTTGTATGAACCAACAATATTATAGTCTGCACAAAGACAAGCGAGTACAAAAGTACTCGCAGTTTGCATTTATTTGCAAAGCCCATTTCCTCAGACACCTTGGTTGTGAAGTCTGTGTTGGGGAAACACATTTCAGTCGGAACAAAAAAGCCTCCGACTTGCATGTATTTGCAATGCCAATTCCCTCACGCTCCATGGATTTAAAGTCTGTGTTACGGAAACTTATTTACTCATTTCAGTCGGATCAAAAATACCCCGACTTTCATGTATTTGCATTGCCAATTTCCCCACGCTTTATGGATTTGAAGTCTGTGTTAGAGAAACAAAGTTCAGTCGGATCAAAAATACCCGCGACTTTTATGTATTTGCAATGTCGATTTCTCCAACACTGTGTGATTTTGAAGTCTGTGTTAGGGAACACATTTCGGTGAGAACAAAAGTCCCCATACCTCCATGTATTTGCAATGCCGATTTCCCCAAGGTTGCTTGATTATGATGGCTGTGTTGGGGAAATCGTAAATCGGGCCAATCAAAACGAGGTAGTTAGGGCGTTTGGATAACGCTTAACATTTTACAGTTATTCAATTGTTTATCTAATGAAAAATTACATTTTATTAATTGCGATAGAAGCGTAGAAATGTTCCCTATCAATTGATGCAAACATCGTTCCGATCCAGTAAGAAATGTTCGAGTTATAAGCATTCGGAATCTTTCATTTTTTCCTGCATGTTCTGTGTTTAGATTTTCATTTTACCCCCCATATTCTCCGGTTAGACGTAGTCCCACGTCAAAAATCTTTGTTTGTTCAAAGTGAAAAGTGCTGATATTTTCGGATACACATTGCTGGTATTAATTGCACATTTATTGCGTCAATGACAAAAGTTTCTCATATTCAACGGATAATAAAAATAAAAGGAAAGGAAAAAAAATCCGACCAGTACGACACCCATACCCAAATTTAATACAACCGCAAATTAATTTTTTTATTCATCCCCTTAAAGTAATAAAATACCTTTCTCATTTAAAAATTTCGAATTATGAAAAGAATGTGATAGAAGATCATATTTGATGCTAAAAATCCCTCTACGCATATGCTCGAATTCCAACAATGATAGAGTTATTGTGCTTTTTCTCTGTTTTGGGCTCTGTTTGCCTTAAACTGGCTCTAATTCAACAAAAAGGGTACGTAGGACAATTCTGTTACTTCCATTTGAAAGACAAGAAAATTTTATACAGGATACTGTGAAGGGAAACTTACAAATTAGTGGATTCAAGTAACATTTTAGAAGTGAAAAAATGCAATGTTTGTGGTTTCAAAGTGTTGTTCTTAGATTTATCCAAAAAATATACAATAAACATGAATATTTCCATCAATTAAATTGAAGCTCTCTCACCCAACTTCTATTTTTTTTTTAATTTCGCTGTGATAAAACTTTAAACAATTCCTGTAGAATATTCAGCTAAAATCAACCAAAATAACGATTTTCACTTCATTGTACTCGTACTAGCCAATTAACTTCCACTTTAACGTTGGCCCTTGAAATAGGTCATATTTAAGATATGAAAAAAAAACCGAATCGAGGATTCGATACAATCACTATCACTATCACACCGAGTAAAATCTTGAATTATAGAGTTCGAGGAAAACAGCTCGATTCGTTACTCTGCTTGAATGTCAGTGGCGGTGCTAAAATATTTTGAAACGAGCTTGAAATGTTTCGCAAAGCACTATAGAAAGGATGCCAAATATTTTCTGCTATGAAAATTATAAATATCTATATTTCCAAAAGTGTTAATATGGTTATGTTTTGAAGAAAACTGATATTCCCTCAACGAATGAAGCTTAATAGACGTAAATGCATGCATAATAAAAACGACATCATGGAACAATTTGCTTTACAAAAAAAAATATCATTAGAAAATGAACTTTTTCATGTATTTTCACAACTGCAATCTATGGAATTCCGTAAGGAGTCACGCATGAATTCTACTTTTTTTAGCAAGACAATTTTTTTTTTGCATGTAATTCTCTTTTAGCGTCGATTTCTTGTTATAGCGGCGTCAATCGCTTTATTGTATTGGGCCACCACCTGTGGCCCTGAATTCTCGTTCGTTGTGTGCTAGTGTTTTCTTTACCTTTCACCTCATGCCAATCCAAATCTGTAATTTAAAAAACATCATTATTGTTTTGCAAGACAGTTCAGCTTTAGCTGTTTGGTATAGTATAGCTATAAAAAAGAAGATTGTTGACAAAAGTAACACGTACTAATGTACGATGGCAGGAATAAGCAATTTTAGGTAGGAAATTCGGTTGATAGTAATTCAAAGAATATGGTAACATTTACTTATGAAGTTGTATGTATCGTAGAAGAAACACTTACTTTCTGCCATTCTGAACCAAGACGCATTGATGGTCTCAGTGCATTAAGCTCCTCACTGAATTCCTCCCACTGTTCCTTAACCGGGATTCTATTTGAACTGCCTCCACAAAAATCTCGAGTAATGTTTACATTCGCTTTCATTGGTTCAACGAGTCGTTCAAACTGGTGGTGATTTGTCTGTCCACTCATTTTCAGCCACTGAAATTTGCGCTGGAAGTAAGTTCTGCATTGTAAATTATATCATGATTAATATAAATAATGCTGGATTGAACACTTACCTTGTCTACAATATTCTGGCAGCACTGTAAACAAATGCTGATCAAAACAAACGAACATGTAATGAAAATTGCATATGTTTAAGCGTTTCTGAAATGTTTCCCAAAGGAAAATGTTAGGGATGCAAAACAAAACAAAATAATTCTCTGAAGATATGCAACAAGCGAACCACACAACTCGAAAAGTTCTGACACTTGCATCGTTGGCTATCACTCGCTCGGTGCTATCGAATTGCTCGATTTCTATAATAGTAAAATAGAGCTAACGAGCAAACTTCTTATCGCCTCGATTTCCATAATAAGGCCCATACTCGAGTGTATAGCTTACTTTCTGCCAAAATCTTTCAGCTAAATCGAGATAAACGTTCCATCAACGAGGTACAGACTTTTAGAGGGCACTTACGCTTACCGCCAGCGCCTTGATAAACAATATTAAGTCCCATTTTTTTTTTATATACATTTTCAATTTCACGCCGTAAGAGATTTAAACACTTGACTAAATCTAAATCGAACAATATGAGTCGTCAAGAACCTATGTTTTTGGGCCTCCAGGTCACGGCACCCCTTGAATCGATTAGTTTATTCGTTGTAAACATGATAAAGCGAAATATGACTCTTATTGGTGTATCGCAAGAAATAAAAAGTATAATCCTCAATTCAAGATAGACTATGGATTAATACGAACGAAAGGTCTGGCATCCCTGGCCATCAGCTGCTGCTGCTGGTACTGCGTGTCAAAGTAGCAATTTCGGGGAACAATTTCTCTTCTCTGGTTTTTTTTTTCTTCACTCTGCACACTGTCCGCCCGCGAAAAGCCAGCCGACTGCTGTTCCGGATAACGCAGATGCGACATTAATATCCTGAATTGGAAAATAATATCACACAAACAGAGAGAGAGAGGGGCCAATTGGGAACCATTTTTGGCCGGTTCGGAGGACTCGCGAGGGAGAAACGTTCCCCCTCGCAGAGGTCTGATAATAACTTTTTGAACAGTGAAATGGTGAGAAGCGCAGGGATATTTTTAGGGAGACCGTGTGGGAGTTTACACACTGATTTGGGAAGCCCCTTCGCCGGTTTCGCCAAATTTCATTTACGAGTGAGTTTGAAAGTTTTGTTTACCCGGAATACGATACACTTCTGGTTGCATTTGGTTTGAACTCGGAAAATGGAAATTGTGGAAATCGGAGAACATTATATTTTATTCCAACAACCGCTGTTTTCATTTAACGCTCTCCGACACAGTTGAAGTTTATGGAAAAACGGTTTGAAATTAATATTGAACTACATTGTTTGATAAAAGTCACTGTACAAAGTTTATTGCGGTTCGTGAATTGTGAGCCAACAATAGTGGTGGCTCACAACGTGGTCCGGCATAATGTAAAACTATCAATACCGTTTCGAAAGCAGCTCTAAGCTCAGACGGGCGAATCGCATAAATTTCGATCCTAAGCGCAATGATTGCCGAAATTTATGGTTCACAATATTCACGGCGAGAGAGAGCCGTGTCGGACAGTTTCATGTAGAGCTGCATAGTGAATAGCCATTACCAGTCGGGGCAGGACACTGTTCGGTGTTCTAACATTGGATTTTTTGAAAATAATGTTTAACGTCATTTATTGAAGAAAGGCATCTCAATATGAGACGATGTTTTGCTAGAGCATCACATAATCAAACACCGTCTCGAAAAACTCAATTCGGCGATGCACGCACGGAGTTCCATTCATCCTGAGCGTTTAGAACGCAAAACCTAAACCCCATTGCCGTTATTATCGCAGAGATAGCCTTCACCGGACCCGAGGCTACTCTCGATGGCCCAACAGATAACGCGTGAGAAAAGATAATCGCCTTTACTGGACGGTAATGCCCCGTTTAGTGAAACCATGTTCCACGGGAGGTCTGATTTTTGTGCGCAGTTCGGGTCAATTTATGGCTCGGTAGGTTGATTGGGTTCACCGTGTCTGGACAATCAACCTTATCTCCATGGCGATTCCTCGCAACTCGAAGGGATGAAAAAAGTCCACTTCGATGGTGACGATACTGTCGTTAAACAAGTTTATAGCCAGAGTTGGTGTTCGTGCCTCATTATAACCCTGATTGGCGTTTTTGTAGCGACGATATAGCAGCGATTGGCGATGGCGTGAAACAAGCGATGTCGATGATGGTGGAATTTGCCGCCACAAACATTCTTTCCGCAGCGCCTGGCTCGAGCCATTTCCAATTTTCGTGACGTTTGGAAATTTGGGCCGTTTGTATTAATCCACCCGATTGATCAAACAACGGAACAACAACTAAAGCTGGCGCGAAACTAACATACGCTATGGTATCGAATGTCATCTGAATAATGGCCCTGTTTTGCGCGGTGCTAAAATGGCAGTAATCGAACAAACAAGCGACGATTTCTCACGCCGCCTATTGGCGCGAACCGTGACATTTAGTTTATAATACCATTAGTGCTCCCAACCCCCTTCTTGTTTGTTCCTCAGGCCAGCTTATTCTTTAATTTAATTCATAAACAAAAATGACTGAAATTCGCTGAAGGGAATCCGTTGCCCGGAAAATCGGAACGACATTAAATTATAGCACTATTGATCCTTTTCATGCTATTTTGCGCTTCCGCTTGCTCGATTACCACCATTATTGTCGTCGATAGCGGAAGCACACAAAGGACATCGTCGTTACAACCATTACACGTAATCGAACATGCACACCACGGCGGGACGGGACGGGGTGTATCGTCACATTCGGCAGGACGAAACGACAGTTCAACTTTCCGCCTTAAGCTTTTGCTTCCCCGAAACGAGATGGAATAATGCCAAGAGGCAATGGTAATAACCAATCTTTCGGGGCGTCCTCCGGAGAATGCAAGCGAATTATGTAAATCCAAAACAGCACAAAGTACGATGGAAGAGTAAGAAAAAAAATCAAACAGCGAAGACAGAGCCGGATCGATCAGAAGCGCGAGCCTCGAGGTCACACTTTAACGTTCCAGCGCGCAATGATACCATAACAGGAAATGACACATCTTGTTGTCATTTGGTGGTTGGTCACCAGGGATCGTGTGGGGAGCCCGAAGTTCGTCTCTTTGCAACATCAATTCCAGAAGGATTCCGAAATGAATTCTCCGGAAGCTCGCATTCGTTCCGAACATCCGAACCGGACCCCGCAGTTGAATGTACTTTAAATGGTTTTTATGGGAGGGGAGGGGGTGCACATCACCGCGCCCTCTTCCTTCTCGCCGGGAGCTTACTTCAGAGCTATTGAAAATATTTGCGCGAATCCTGCAGGAAGTGAACATGCAAAAAGTGCTTCGCCATCTCTGTACAGTGATAGCATTTCAGCGAGTGGCGGTGGTGGTGATATTTTGAAAGTTTGTTGCGAAGATATGCAAGAGCCACTTATTGAAAGCCGGGGAAGTATCAGCATCGAAACAGCAAAACAGGATAATATGAACGCTCTTCCTCCGTTCGGAAATTGTTATCAGTCGAAAAACTGTTCGCTTTCAAATGATTTATTTCAATTTCTTTCGTGAGCATGCTTGCTCATTGGGCACACAATTTACGGCGACGTTAAATAGAGATTTCTGGAGCATGGCATTGTTGTGTAATTATCGAACTCACAATCGTAGAAATAAGTGATTAATCGATTGTAGAAATATCGGAAACTCCAATTGCAATTTGATAAAAAGAGCATGGCGATGTTTTATCAGGTATTAAATAATATTTACTAGTTTACATCCCAATCACCAATTATTGAGAGCGATATTAACGATGAGGTCCTCTTTAAATGCCAAAAAAGACGTGAAACTCAATATTTCGCTACATGCATGATCGTTGGATTGAGGTACAAACACTTCACACAAAATTGAATAACGAGAAGTGGTAAGATATTTGATTTATCAGACGAAGAGTATTCATGTTCTAGATTTCAAATGAAAAAATGGACTCTACAATCCAACTTAGAGACTAGGATTCCGAATCTAGATTCATTAGACGCTGATTCCGATCGAAGGTGCAGGATTGGAATTTTATTTACATATCCCAATTCTTGGAACGAATTTTATTTACATTTTATTTACAATTTTTTCTGAGAAATTTTAAAAATCTCAATTTCGGATGTCTAATCCACATAATACTTTTCGGCGGTAGTTTCAAAAATTCAAATCATAGAATCAAGATTTTATTCTTATTTCACGTCAGGATTCAGATGCTCAAACAAGAACCCCCAGATTTATTTTGCAGATAACGTTTTGAAATACTGATTCCAAATTATAAATGAAAATCCTTTTCCATGAAATGTTATTTGTATTACAGACTCCACGATGCACATACGGGATGTATTTTTACATGGCAGAGACAGTTTACGTATTTTAGTTTCGAATTCAAAATCATGATTCATATACCTAACTCAAATCCGGGCTCCAATTTCTATATAATATTTCAAGATTCTGATTCAAGATTACTATGATCAGAAGGAAAATTTCAGATATCTGATCCCAAAATTTTGACCAATGGATTACACGGACCCGCAGGATCCGAGAGACATTCACCCGAATTATCGAATGTTCTTTTAAGAATATTTTAAATTAGATGATCGGTCACAGAATAAATTAAATTAATTAAATTAATTCAATAGATTCAATAGATTCAATAGATTCAATAAATTTAAAAGATTCAAAAGATTCAATAGATTCAATTTAAAAAAAATATATTGAGATTTTTTTATTGAATCTAGAATCTAGAATCTATATAAATAAAAATGTAAGGCAAAATCTGTTGATAAGTGGAAAGAAGGGATGGTCCGATTTTAGCCTTCTTTGTTTTGTTGTATTCGTCTCTTCCCGTAGATCAATATAGTGGAGCGAAACATCGAAAAAATTTCGGAAAACTCTGAAGGAAGGTCGGAAAATTCGGAAAATTGAATTCCCTCATGTTCGAAAATTACATCATAATAAGCGTTGTTAGTCCATTCGATGTTTGCGCTATCGAAATTGATCTTTGTTCGTAAGTGGATATGGATTTTCAGGCGAAATGACGAAATGTAAGGCAAAATCTGTTGGTAAGCGGAAAACCCGAGGAAGGAATTGTTCAATTTGAGTCATCTTTATTTCGTTGTATTCGTCTCTTCCCGTAGATCAATACAGCGGAGAGAAAAATCGGAAAATTCGGAAAATTGAATTCCCACATGTTCTACAATTAGTTAAGCGTTGTTAGTCCATCTGATGTTGGCGCTAACGAAATTGATTTTTCTTCAAAAGTGGAAAAGGATTTTCAGACGGAATAACGCATCCCTATATCTTCTATCTATATAAACAAAAATGGAACGCCAAAGGTGTTGGTATGCCCTAATCCCGAGGAAGGAATGGTCCGATTTGAATGTCTTTATTTTGTAATATTCTCTGTATCAAACATGTATTCCATGCAACGGAGAAAAATGTTATTTTCAAATGCTTGAAGAATCTTGAACGAGAATTGTGTCTGAAAATAATTTTATATTATAAGGACGAATTTTTGTAGAAGTACTAAACAATTTATAGTAAAAGGAAATTGTAAAGGGTCAAAGGGTAATCAATCAATGAAGAGTTCAGTGATTGGACTCACTAACGTTCACGTAGTAAGAAAACGTGGATGTTTGAAAGTATTCAAATCAAAAAAATCTAATTTGGGCGAACACGAAGTTCGTCGGGTCAGCTAGTCTAGAATATTAATCTAGATTCAATATATTTATTTAAAAAAATCTCAATCTATTTTTTTAAATTATTCCTTCTCTTTATTCGGATAAATGTTAAATTCAATTTTATGTGAGATATGTGTACTTCGGGTAAATATTATAGAACTATTCTCAAAGGCAGTTTTTGAGTAACGAATATTTTCAGGCTCAAGATGCGTGATACAGATTCCAGATTTAATTTTTAAAATGAATTTGCAGAAATTATTTTTAAATCGAGTTTTTTGTGAAGAAACTCGAATTTGCTTGATCACATTACATCATCAACAATAATTTTTTGTTGTCTATTATAGTGACTTTCAACACATTTCGGCTGGTTCGTCACTTTTTATTCCATTTTTGGAAGAATGTCGGGAGTGAGAATTGAATTGAATTGTGATCTCTGCGTGAGAGGTATGGATGTTACCACTACGCCAGATCGCCTCCAATCAACAATAATCATAGCAATGATTATTACAAAAGCCATCAGGCTATAGAGTCTCTAGCCACCTGGCCGATATTGCTCACCAACGTTCTTTTTCATGAAAGTTGCGGTATGAATTGCCGCTCACAAACTATTTGGTGTGATTTTCTTGCATTTGTGTATTATAAGAGAAACAAAATACCATAAAAAACAAGCTTTTGTGTAGTTTTAAAGAGATATACGGCCTCGATCCCATATGCTTACTCATAGAAGTTATTTATTCTCAAACTAGAAAGTCAGATTCGAGATACAGTGACGTCTCGATTGTATCACTGGGTGTTTATATCACGTCTCGTTTATATCACTCTCGAATTTATCACTGAAAATGATTCGCTTATATCACGTTTTTCGAAACATAATAAATAATTTGAAAGGTTAAATTTTTCGTCAAATTATAGATCGAAACATAAGAATTTCACAGAAAATAATATTTCAAAGCATTCATGGCAATTGTGGTGATCAGTTGTGTTCACGGTGACTACGAAACATTTTCTTTCTGCATAATCTGTAGCGTACATCACCTATTTCTTTATAGAGCCCCTCGTTTTACTTTCATAAGTTCGGAATCAACAAATATGGGTTTTTCTGAGCGACTTCCTATTTGATTATGTGAAATGAGGTGCATAACAGTCAGTATAACAATAAATAATTTGTTAGCTCTACGAAAAAGCTGGAGATTTTGAAGAAACTAAAATACAGTGACTTATCCAAAACACAAATCGCCAAACAATACTGTTTTTGTCGGACGACAATCACAAAAATGCTGAAGGAAAAGAACAAAATAATGAACCAGTCTGTTGGTAATTTTAAATTATAAGGCAAATTAAAAATATGCTGCTGAATGTAGAGTTGCTTTTGTATTCTAAATAATTGATAATAAAAAAATCAAAATCAATCAGCAAGTCAGCAAGAACACCATTTCAACGTTGACCAGGTATATTAATTCCGACAAATCTGGTTTATTTTTCAACACATTCAAACGTTACATTAACTTATTTGGAGGAACAACGCGTTGAATGAATGAGGGCTGTCAAAACCGCATTACTTATATGCAATGTTTATAAGTTTCTGATCAATCTGTCATTGATGATAATTGAAAGATCGAACAACCCACGATACGACGCTTTCAGTGTTCTATCCAGGACCTCCTAATGCCAAGATAGCAGCTGTTTTGTGAATGGTTCCAAAATCAGTTTGCGCCGAAAGTTCATCAGTTTCTATCTCAAAATAAAACTCAACCTAAATCCATTGTATTAAAAGATAACTAAAATACGCACCATTGTGTGGATGAACCTTTCTCTGATAGTAGATTTATAGAAGCTTTTCTCTACCGTCGACACAAGACACTGAAAAAAAAAATCATTGAAATATGTAGTATCTTAGATATTTGTGTCCTGGCTCAACGTTTTGTTAACCACCATCATCAAATCTTTAAAGCAAATAAGTGTAGTGCAGAAGTTTATCTCATTCTCATGAATGAACTTATTTTTTGACGTAAGATTACGTCTATCGGGAACATATTGGGGTACAAATTAAACATCGAAAATCGATTACATCGTGAAAATTGTCTAATTTCAGTAAACACTCAGAAATTAAAAATTATAAAAAAATTACCTTTTCCATTTCAAATATGGGGGGAGGGGGCGTCATACAAATTAAGCACAAATTTCTGCATTACTCGAGAATTAATCAAGCAAATGAAACGAAATTTGGCATGTGGAGGTTTTAGGGTGCAATAAATGATTCTAAGGTGGTTAAACTCCTCCCCCCCCCTCTCTCAGGGGGACCGCCATACAAATGAAACACAAATTCCTGCATGAGTCGAGAATTAATCAAGCAAATGAAACTAAATTAGGCATATCGATGTTTTAGGGTGCGACAAATGATTCTATGGTGGTCTCTAAGGAGGGGCTGCCATAAAAATGAAACTCAAATGTTTGCATAACTCGAAAACTAATCATGCAAATGGAGCCAAATTTGGCATGCAAAGGTTTTAGGGGACACGAACCGTTTCTATGGTGGTTCGATACTCCTACCCCCTCTTTAAGGGCATGGGGCCATACAAATGAAACACAAACTTCTGCATAATTCGAGAACTAATCAAGCAAATGGAGCCAATTTGGATGTGAGGGTTTTTGGGTACGAGAAATGTTTTTATGATGGTATGACATCCCTTCCTCCTCTGGAAATGAGAGGAGGGTCCCCTAAAAATAATGCACATATTTCAACCAAACAACATGACAATTGAAAATTTTCGGAAAAATCTGAAGGAAAATGGGAAAATTCGAAAAATTAAATTCTCATGTGCTCTATTATTACATACTGACAAGCGTTGTTAGTTCATTTGATGTTTGCGGTAACGAAATTGATCTTCGTTCGAAAGTGGAAATGGATTTTAATGTGATAGAACGCACTCCTATATCTTCTTCTATCTATACAAATAAAAATGGATCACCGAATGTGTTGATAAGAGCAAAACTCCAGAAAGGAATTGTTTGATTTAGGGCTGTCTTTATTATATCATATTTTCTATATCAAACATTTATTCGATGTAACGGAGAAACATGTTATTTGCAAGTGGTTGAAAAACATTGAACGAGAATTGTATCTGAAAATAATCTGATATTGTAATGACGAGTTTTGTTAGAAGTACAGGTCGGACTCGATTATATACAGACTCGATTATATGTGATTCGATTATATACAATTTTGGACTCGATTATATACAGTTTGAAAAAAAATATTTTTTTTATGTTTCAAATATGACTTATTTCAAGAAGAAATGTAACCTTACGTTAAGGTGTAATTTGAGTGACTAATTCATATACAGGGTGGGCCATTTAAAGTGGAAGCATCTGGCAACCCCATAACTTTTGACAGAGATGTCAGATTAACAAATGTCATACCGCGTTGGAAGCGTCATTTCAGTACAATTTTAACCATGGAACAATACACACCTAAACAACGCGCTGAAATTGTTCAGCTGTACATTCAAAATAACTTCTCAATTGTGGCTTTTGGCAAAAAAATCATAATGTCTGATGAGGCGCATTTAAACTTGAATAAACAAAAGTGTGAATAAACAAAATTGTCGGATTTATGCTACTGAAAACCCTCAATTCATCGAAACGCAACCTCTCTACGACCAAAAAGTTACTGTGTGGTGTGGCATTTATGCCGATAAAGTCATCGGCCCGTACTTCTTTGAAAACGAAAATGGAGCAACGGTAACCGTGAATGGGGAGCGTTATCGGACAATGATAACCGATTTTTTATTGCCATTTGTTCGTGTAAATGAATTGGACAATTACTGGTTCCAACAGGACGGCGCTACATGCCATACAGCGGCTGCCACGACCAAATTATTGCGCGAAATGTTCCCCGGAAGATTAATATCGAAAAACGGCGATTATGACTGGCCACCGAGATCACCAGATTTGACGCCTCCTGACTTTTTTTTATGGGGATATTTAAAATCCAAGGTATACACTGGTAAACCAAGGACCCTAGCTGCGCTGAAAGACAATATCCGACAAGAAATTGCTGCCATATCGGCCGAAACATTGGGCAAAGTGATGGAAAATGCCGAAAAAAGGGCACATTTTGCGGTCAAGGCCAGAGCCGGTCATTTACGAGATATCATAATCAAAAAGTAGTTAGAACAAATCTCCTTGGACCAAAATAAATGAATTTAAAAAAAATTAAAATTCCACTTCTTTACTTTGCTATTGCAAAAACAAATCCTTCCACTTTAAATGGCCCACCCTGTACAGTGGGGTAAAAATCGTGATCTTTGAAGATTTTGCTTGAATTTTCACCAAGAATTCATTATATCGATATTGCAGCCAAATTAAGATAGATAGAATCTGGGTGTCAAAGAACAAATTGTAGAGCTTCAATTTAGAGAGCTCCAATTTGATTGATACAATCCAGTTTAATGAAAAAAAAAATCAGGATGACATTAATAATAATACATTAACAATTATTAACTTCTAAGTTTTTCACTTCCAAAATGTTATTAACACTTTGACGTCCGCACGATTCGTAAAAAAATATTCGCTTGGCGCCAGCAGCGCTAATTCGGATTATTTGGCTTGTCACAGCCCGTTCTTCGGGATTATCGGATTATCAGGAAATTATAAATTGTTAACTTTTACTAATCTCATCGATAGTTTTCATAAGTTCTCAACCCTGTTCACCTACTTTCACGACATTTCGATGATATACATACGTAAATTTTACAAACCTGTCCATATTCTCCCCACTACATGTCCACGCGGGTAATCATCGAAAAAATGTTCTACTTTTCGGTCTGACTTTATTTTAGTAAAAACATTGAAAAACATTCGGTCAATTAATTCGAAAAACAGTATAGGGTAAATGATTTTGGTTTGTCCAGTCGAAAATATGATCATGGTTTGCCCACTTTTTTGAATGCTCTAATTCAGCGCTCCTGTGTCAAATAAGGTCTTCGAATGTTTCGAAACATATAAATGAAATTGCCTTTTACATGATTTATAGTAGTTTGATAGTATATTTTTACGAAATAACATGTTTTAAAGGATTATAAATACACCTTCTATTTGTGTCAATGCGCCCCTCATTCGAGCTAACTTTTAATCGATCACCAGATGATTATTTGGCACGTATTCAGACCTTTTCTGGATTACAACACTTATAAATATTGTAAACATCATGCTTGCTCACCATTTGTATCGGATTTACATAGCTAAACCATTAAATTAACGCATTTTGATGAACTCAATTCTGATTATGAGTTGTCCAATTCAATAATGTTGTTTTGTCCACATGATTTCTATGGCAACCGCTTGGCGCGCTGCAGTTTGTTTATGTTTGTTTATGGTGTGCTTCGCGCATAGCAGAAGTATGGTTTTTCTGTGTTGATTGTGTTGAGGTGAACACTTCTAAAATGCCCAAGAAAAGGCAATATTCTGAAGAAAGCCTAAATTATGAATGAATCAATATGATGACAGTAAACTCAAGCAATGATAAATGCAACATCTAATTGTGAATTCGAATGCTTTCATTCAAAAATGGTGATTTCTAAAACCGGACAAACCATGATAATTTTTTTGGGCAAACCATGATCACAGGTGGTCAAACCATGATCATAATTCTTCTTTAAGGAAAATCGTTAAAAAACATAACAATTTGAATAATTTCAACACCTTATGGTAGTATTAGCAACTAGAGACTTGGGGCTTTCCAACAAACCCAAACTCGTATCGATTATGTGTGATTTTCATGAAGAAAAATCGATTTGCATTTACTAGTTGCGTAAAAACACCCCAAATTGGACAAACCAAGATCATTTACCCTATTGGAATGCAAGAAACTGCATTTAAGTTCGGAGAAACATTTTACTATGTCCGTATTTCCCCATCGCCTACTCATTAAAACACGTAAGCGTGTTGGCGTGTGTAAGTTATTGTTACCTAAACAAAACCCCAACAGAATGCAAACGATACTAAAGTGCTGTCGCCGGCCACTGAGATACTATATACACGTAACCATTGTGGTGTCGCCGGCATTCAGACGCAAGTTTTCGTACGTAACCACTGTGGTGTCGCCGGACGCCAAAGTGTTAAAATCCATTAATTTAGATGTTCCACTACTATATCCTGTATCAAATTTTCTCATCTTTCAAATGAAAGCAACAGAATCGTCTTCCGTAGCGTACTTTGTAATGTAGAGCCAGTTCGAAGCAACTGAGTCCGAAACAAAAAAAAAGTTCTATAACTCTGTCATTGTTGAAATTCGAACATATGCGTAGAAGAATTTTTCGTCTACGAGTGATCGTTTATCACCCTCTGAGAGAATCTGGATATTTTTTTTTCATGTGAGAAAGGTATTTTCTGGCTTTAAGGGGATGAATCAAAAATCAAATTACTTTTTTATATTCAAAAAAAAAAAATGAAAAATACATGCAAAAAAAACGAATAAAAAATATTTTTTTTGATTCGATTATATACAGGATTCGATTATATATAGTGAAAAGAAATCAGAAACTGTATATAATCGAATCCGCGCTGTACTAGAAATTTTATAGTAAAAGGTAATTTTAAATGGAAGATTAGAAAATCAATCAGTGAACAGTTCTGCGATTGGACCTATGGACGTGCGCTTAGTAAAAAAACGTGAATTTGATAACGAAAAATAAATATTGGGCGGGACGAAGTTTGCCGGGTCAGTTAGTATAAAATATAAAAAGAAAAATATTTAGCGAATTTTGTTCAATCGGAGTAGGTGATCTACTGATTCAATGCTATTGTCAACCGACTGATTCAAACCACATTTTGTTATAGAATTTGAAGTTTGGTATCCGTATTAATGTAATTGAGTTGCCGTTCATGATTTCTCACAATGCCGTTGGCTAACCTAACTTCTACGTCTCTATTGCTTGGTGATGGGGTAGGATTTTGATAACCATTTACTTCGATACCGTCGATTGTTCCAATAGTATGGGTTCGACGTGCACGTCAAAATAGAGGCTGAGTTCCTAAAATTCTTTAGATCGAACCAACAAATGTTCGATCCGATCCGACTTGAAAGATGCAATAAGTCCGAAAGGAAATGCAGAAAACATTCGATTCGTTCTACAACTATTCCGTCCATATATGTCGCGTAAGTCCACGGTCACTAATTGATATCAGAGTGGCATCGTTTATTATCGATCGCAAAAAACGTGGTACGTTCAGAAAATCTATATCGGGAGCAAACGTGAATGTTCGAAATGATTTAAATAAAAAAAATGTGAGGGGTTGTATCTAGGACACGACCGCATATTTTCGACGTAGAACTACGCAATTATATTATGCAATTCACTTGTTTACCACTGATGTCTAGAACTACCAAAATATGTGAACGGGAGAATTGTCAAACGATCACTGTATTTTACATTTATCTCTGAAATTATTGCACATCTCATGTTCACGTAGTTCTCGAACCGCGAAGGTTCATTCACCTCTAGTATCTGAAATGACGATTTTCCCAGGCTTCTCAGCTTCGAAGTACGTTTTAGGGAAACATATACCGGACCGCACAATGACAAGCCAGTACAAAAGTACTCAACACCAAAAAATACCCCCGACTTGCATGTATTTGCAAAGCGGATTCCTCCAGGCACATTAATTTTGAACTCCGTGTTAGGGAAACACAGCTCAGTGGGCAAAAAATACCCCCGACTTGCATGTTTTGACAAAGCGGATCCCCCAGGCACATTGATTTTGAAGTCAGTGTTGGGAAAACTGTAAATCGGGCCAATCAAAACTCGACAGTTAGGGCGTTTATATAACGCTTGATATTTTACAGTTATTCAATTATTCATCTCATGCAAAATAATATTTTAGTAATTGTGATAGACGCGTAGAAATATTTCCTATCAATTGATGCAAACATCTTTCCGAATTCTATTAAGAAATGTTCGAGTTATAAGCATTCGAAATACGGGTAGGGATAGCACACAAATCGGCTAAACGAATGTATGGGAAAAAAGGAAATTCTTCCAGTTTTCATGAATTTAAACCGTTTAGATATTATAAAAAAGGATGTGGTCTAAGGTGATGTGCGAACAAACATATATGACAATTTTATGATTTTATCCAAGTTTTGAATTTTTTTCATCTATGTACATATGGTACATATGGCCACCAGACTTCTGAAACGCGTTTCATATAATCAATATATTTACTTTAGAAAGGCGTCTTCACTTTAGTGACTTTTTCGTTGAATAAAAACCCATAATTGTTTAATATGTGATTGAAACGCAATATTCTTCAATATTATTGAAACATTTATTTGCTATGCTATATCTTCTATATGTATAAAAATCTCGTGTCACGGTGTTTGTTACCGAACTCCTCCGAAACGGCTCAACCGATTTTGATGAAATTATACTCAAAATGCTTGGTAGGTATGAGAATAGGTTGTAAATTATATATGATACCGGTAGGATACCGATAACCATACATTTAATACCGAATAGGGTGGCTCTATGCAGAAAAAAAGATCTGGATATTTTTTTTCAAAAATTTGACTTCATACCATACATATAACCTTAAATTTTAACCCCAATTCCCTATTTTTAATTGCGATTTCATTATTTTTGTGTCAAAAATATTCTAATAATTTAACCGTTGTTCGTTTTTTCAACAGAACGAATTCATTTAAGTTGTTCAATGACTGATGGCGTAACGACCGCTTCATTGAACATCCATCTACAAATACACAAGTAACATCAATTCATCTAAAGCAGGGAGCATCTCCGACGAGCTGGAAGCCTTTTTGAATGAGCACAATGAGTTATCGAAATTCTTCAAATCACATTTGCTCGGATAACAAAATGACAATCACGCTATTGCCATCAGCCCTGATAAAACATCAGCTGGAGAGCACGTGTGTAGATCCAAAGCACAAGCGCTGCTGGAATCATGATAGCACGGTGACACGAGAAATTTAATGCGAAGAAAAAACAATAATCTGGAATTGCGTTCATACGACCGTTCATACGACCCTCGCTATGTTCTTCTTCAATGGCACTAACGTTCCCAAGGTTTGCCTTCTCAACGTAGTATTACTTGCGTCATTTTTATTAGTAAATAAATAGTTGAGATTTCTATGACGAACAATACGCCTTGAATGTATTCTGGAGTGGCAAGCTCAAGAATACGCGTGACTAAAGGGTGTGTCACATCAAATTGCATCACGGGAAAAACGCTGTAGAAATTCGCCCAGTAGACCAATCCTTTTGAAAATTTTAGACAGTAAAATAAAAACTATTAAACAACTTTTGGCATTTTCCATTTTTCATACTTCGAGCCCAAGCCCGTATGCTCGCACCTTCCTCTTTACCCCGTCCATAAGGTAAGTTTTTTTTGAACAGAAATCCATTTTCTCTTGAAGTCCGCCTCCGATTTGACAACTTTTGGGTTCTTCCGGAGGGCCTACTTCATAATCGCCCAATATTTCTCTATTGGGCGACGCTCCGGCGCGTTGGGCGGGTTCATTTCCTTTGGCACGAAGGTGACCCCGTTGGCTTCGTACCACTCCAACACGTCCTTTGAATATTGGCACGAAGCGAGATCCGGCCAGAAGATGGTCGGGCCCTAGTGCTGCTTCAATAGTGGTAGTAAGCGCTTCTGTAGGCACTTTTTAAGGTAAACCTACCCGTTTACCCTGCCGGTCATCACGAAGGGGGCGCTCCGCTTTCCGCAAGAGCAGATCGCTTGCCACACCATGTACTTTTTGGCAAACTTGGATAGTTTCTGCTTGCGAATCTCCTCCGGAACGCTGAATTTGTCCTCTGCGGAGAAGAACAACAGGCCCGGCAGCTGACGAAAGTCCGGTTTGACGTAGGTTTCGTCGTCCATTACCAGGCAATGCGGCTTCGTCAGCATTTCGGTGTACAGCTTCCGGGCTCGCGTCTTCCCCACCATGTTTTGCCTTTCGTCGCGGTTAGGAGCCTTCTGAACCTTGTATGTACGCAGGCCCTCCCGCTGCTTGGTCCGCTGGACGAATGAACTTGACAAATTCAGCTTATTGGCGACATCCCGGACCGAACTTCTCGGATCACGTCTAAACTGCTTAACTACGCGCTTGTGATCTTTTTCACTGACGGAGCATCCATTTTTGCCGTTCTTCATCTTCCGGTCGATGGTTAGGTTCTCGAAGTATCGTTTTAGTACTCTGCTGACCGTGGATTGGACGATTCCCAGCATCTTACCGATGTCCCGGTGTGACAACTCCGGATTCTCGAAATGAGTGCACAGGATTAATTCACGACGCTCTTTTTCGTTCGACGACATTTTTCCAAATTTACGAAAAATTGACAGTGAAGCATGGCCAACGTGATCAATACACTCTTATCTGATTTTAAAGCGAAAGCTGAAGATATAATCCCTAAAAATTAAATTTCTACAGCGTTTTTTCCGTGATGCAATTTGATGTGACATACCCTTTACAGTGCAAGTCAGAAGGGTTTCTTTAACGAAAAATCTCTTGCATAAACATTAGACCAACGAGACCCCGTCACAGATACTTAATTCATTATGAACATCATTTCTCATTTTGATTTAATATTTATGAACATGCGACGAAACAAACAGAGGGGGCGCTCGATGGATTTTTATGTTTATCATATGGTGATTTGACATGGTCAAGAAACGCCAATTCAAGATATCGTAAGCTGTGCCAACAATTTATGGTCGACATATACGCGAAGATAGAGATTGAACGACTGCAATTCTTACTACACAATCAACAAAAGCGGTGCGAGGAATAATACATTCACTTGCGAGACACTATCATGAGCAACGCCGACACAGCTTTTGTTATAGCCATGCCAAAGCGCAATGCATTGTCATGACAATGCGCGTGTGTTCAAACACAAAATGAAGTTCGATCGTATTCGTCCCCACATATTGTTGGTTGTATTCTGTTGAATGGAAAAAGCGCAATTTTGCATTCTGTTCAAGCTCAAGTCCAATCGAGTCGAGCAAATGTGACAA
The DNA here is from genome assembly GCF_029784135.1 of Toxorhynchites rutilus septentrionalis. Lineage (NCBI taxonomy): Eukaryota > Metazoa > Arthropoda > Insecta > Diptera > Culicidae > Toxorhynchites > Toxorhynchites rutilus. The sequence goes on from NC_073746.1 coordinate 11,211,305, forward strand.
CCTTGCCACGCAATTCGGCGTAAACAACATTGGTCTCCATGTTCCATTTCTATGAAGCAAAAATAGTAATGGTTTTCGGGTGGAATAAACACGCAAAATTTAGCATTCAAACACATTCAAAACAAATTTAGCATCCAAACGAAATCCAATAATAATTTTCATTCAAATTTCAACAATTTAGAATTATTTCCGGAATTATGCCGATCAGATAGAGAGTAAATTGAACCACAAATACGGATTACTTATTTTGACCATTGTTTCGCGACAAGGCGAACGAATTTAAGAGTGTAAAAGTCGATTTCGATTGAATTGTAAAATCCGATCACTCATATGCATATATGAATATTGAGTTCTACAAATCGGTGAAGAGTAATAAAAACATCCATGATTAAAGAAAGCAATATGGCTGTGTTTCAAACTTAGATTACCGATGTGAATGACAACGATAAAATAACGCGATTCCAAACAGGCCGAATCATCAGCTCCATTGAAGTTAGCTGGCGTATCGCTGTTTTACAATTTATGAACGAGACCAAGCTGTTATAAACTAAGCCATGTTGAAAATCACATGCACGTATTTTCTAACAAGGAGACAGCAATAAATATTGATTTTCTATATTTAATTTTTTCTACTTTACGACAAACTTATATTACTTTTTTCAGTTGACATTTAACTTTTAAGAGATCAAACATGTCAGTTACGTTAATGAAATACACCAAGAAACATTATATAACCTTTCGTTTTTTTATCGGTCACATTCGATTCATTTTAAAGATCGTTGAAATATTCAAACACACTTACAATACATTAGTGTGTTTTATTCAACACCCAAAATGTTCACTAGAAATAATTTATTTGGCAGAACAACGTTTGCCTGGTCAGCTAGTATAGGTATAAAAAAGACTGCGGGCTGAATGGAGAGCGAGGCAAGAAGAATTCGGGGCTCAACTTATTAATGAATATATTATCTCTATTTAAGGAACTGTTGTTCGCTTTTTTCACATTTAATTTTTTTCCCTTGTACCCTGCGTTGTTCTCCATCATTCAATCAACAAAATTATCAAAAGAATGTAGATCGTATTCGCTGGAATAGCTGGAAGCAGCCTTTCCCATTAGGCGAAAACAGATTTTGCTGATGAAATGTTGTTTTCATTCCAACAATAACACACACACAAACACACGGTTGGTTGTCTCTCAATCTAATATGACGTTTGCATGTACAGAAAAAAAAACTGTGCTCACCACTCGTTCCGATTATGTATTCCGTGTTGTGTGCTGGAAGGCTCAATAAACTCCCAACAAATCAAGCAAGCAGCAATCCTCATCCTCACCCTTCAAGCACAAATGCAGTTCTTCAATCTGAGAAATTCTGTGCGCTGGATGAAAAAATACCCTCCATTGCATCGAAAGCCACAAACTTTCCTCGGGACGGATCTGCTCCAAGAGTGGTTTACCGATGAAATGCATGCAACAGCAACATCCACGTTCTGCGCTAGTTCTGTTCCCGGGAATGTTCAATCTCGTTCCATTTTATTTGCTTATGCTTTTGCACTTGTCTGGAATCAGGAGTTTTTTTTTCTAGTGCGATTGTGGGGAGCCTTCCCTGGCAGTTTGATTGATCCAGTCCCGACGAATGCGTCCGTATGCGTCCAGGAATGATTTCTAGATTATCGTTATTCAATCACTGTTAGTATAGAATATTAGTCACGGAACTTTGAACTTTCTTTTTGTGCCCAACGGCGGAAAAAAATATAACATAACGGCAATCGATGCCATGGGGAACGCGGTATTTATCAGTTGAGAAGTAAAGTTGAGGAAAACATTCGCCCATTACAAATTTGAAATAGGGGGTCTTCGTAGCCACTTGGTTACGCGTTCGCTTACTAAGCGATCGGTCGTGAGTTCAAACTCAGGACCCTCAATTGACCATCTTTGTGTTGTTATAGAATAACTACGTCCACGCAAACATCATCAGCGATGGAAATCGATCCACGGTCGAAAATAGATCGATTCACCCATACAACTGCTCTGCTCTGCAAGAAACATCGGGCTGCTGTTCTATAAATAACCCAACAATGATCACTATCAACTGTCTCCGCTGTCCGGTCTGCTGAACAATGGAAGAACAGAAAGAATACCCTTACGCCGAAATGGCTACTACTGTGTAATTTACCATAATGTAATGGAACAGAAAATTTAACGCCTAAATGGCTACTACTAACTACTGTGTAATTTACAGTTTATACAAACATAAACATATGTACATGTACACGATTAAAACCCGGCTCTGTTACAGCTAAAATGCTAATGAGCCTAATAAATAAATAAATGGGATAAAAAAATTTGAAATATATTTGTAAATCAAGCACATAATTCTGGGATTCCAATCTCATTCCCGATTGATTAACCGGTAGGAATGTTTTCATTTTATTACCTTCCGACATGACACTGTCTAGACCAGGGTTTCTCAAAGTGGTCGATATCGACCCCTTGGGGTCGATTTCGGTTTCCAAGGGGTCGACACAAACAAAAATTTATTTTAGGGGTCGACGATGTCTAAAAATCGACCCCTATTTATTAAGACAAGTTCTTATTCCAAACTTTCATGATACTGTATAAGTTGTATTACGTGAAGCAACTTGTTAAAATAATGACTAATATTTTAGTAGAACGAATGAAGTCATGATCAATTTGAGGTCCAAACAAACATAACAAGCTTGCATTCAGGTCGCAAGTTTATTTGCGTTCTGAAATTCCTTGGAGCTTGAATGATAATACACTCATCGACTAATTTAATTCAGGAGATTACAACGTGATTACACAGCTGAATAATGTGAACTTAAATGAAGTGATTGAAAAATAGTTTAAGAGATATTTAGTTACTTACGCGCGTAGCGTTTTCTTTTATTACTTCAGGATATTTGGTCGGTGTAAAGTCAGACTGGTCCATGTGACATTTTCATGATTTCGAGAAAAACGAGCTTAAAGTTTAGTGATGTAAGGGATTTTCATTTATTATTCAAAATAATTTCGATCCGTTATTCTTGCTGTACGCTTGAATTTTAAATCTGATAAATGTGGTATGTAGCTTACAACATGCTTAACAGAATGCAATCAATAACTCGAAATTTTGAATTTTGCGACTTGGTCCCCTCTGACTGAACACCAACCACTTGTCACCGATAATTATGAATGTTAATTTTTTTTTGTTTTCTTTTTCAAAATAGTAAAATAGTAGTAAAATAAGCTACAAAATATTTGGTACTTCTAATCTTTTGGTACGTACGTGGTCGGTTCAAAAAGTTTCGCGACTTTCGAATTTACGCGGGTTATGTTCGGGCTTCCGGCATGCTTTGCGTTTACATCTTTTCGACCCTCTGAGAACATTGTTTCGAACTACGATAAACGTTGTTTCGCTCCAAGGTAGGTTCACCAGATGTCACAATCAACATTCGGATTGTGTTCCCGCATTTGATTTTGATTTTCAGACAAAATTTGATACAGATTCTTTGATCCATTTTTGCAATAGGCAAATATCAAAGACAAAACCAGTGTGTAAGAAAAGCAGTTGTCAAAAATTAACTGAACATTCAAGATAGTCGTACTTGTCAGCATAAGTGAGAGACATGAGTAAAGGGTGTGTCACATCAAATTGCATCACGGAAAAAACGCTGTAGAAATTCGCCCAGTAGACCGATCCTTTTGAAAATTTTAGAGAGTAAAATAAAAACTATTAAACAACTTTTGGCATTTTCTTTTTATTCATACTTCGAGCCCAAGCCCGTATGCTCGCACCTTCCTCTTTACCCCGTCCATAAGGTTCTGTACAACGTCAGGTTGTAGTTTTTTTTGAACAGAAATCCATTTTCTCTTGAAGTCCGCCTCCGATTTGACAACTTTTGGGTTCTTCCGGAGGGCCTGCTTCATAATCGCCCAATATTTCTCTATTGGGCGAAGCTCCGGCGCGTTGGGCGGGTTCATTTCCTTTGGCACGAAGGTGACCCCGTTGGCTTCGTACCACTCCAACACGTCCTTTGAATAGTGGCACGAAGCGAGATCCGGCCAGAAGATGGTCGGGCCCTCGTGCTGCTTCAATAGTGGTAGTAAGCGCTTCTGTAGGCACTCCTTAAGGTAAACCTGCCCGTTTACCGTGCCGGTCATCACGAAGAGGGCGCCCCGCTTTCCGCAAGAGCAGATCGCTTGCCACACCATGTACTTTTTGGCAAACCTGGATAGTTTCTGCTTGCGAATCTCCTCCGGAACGCTGAATTTGTCCTCTGAGGAGAAGAACAACAGGCCCGGCAGCTGACGAAAGTCCGCTTTGACGTAGGTTTCGTCGTCCATTACCAGGCAATGCGGCTTCGTCAGCATTTCGGTGTACAGCTTCCGGGCTCGCGTCTTCCCCACCATGTTTTGCCTTTCGTCGCGGTTAGGAGCCTTCTGAACCTTGTATGTACGCAGGCCCTCCCGCTGCTTGGTCCGCTGGACGAATGAACTTGACAAATTCAGCTTATTGGCGACATCCCGGACCGAACTTCTCGGATCACGTCTAAACTGCTTAACTACGCGCTTGTGATCTTTTTCACTGACGGAGCATCCATTTTTGCCGTTCTTCACCTTCCGGTCGATGGTTAGGTTCTCGAAGTATCGTTTTAGTACTCTGCTGACCGTGGATTGAACGATTCCCAGCATCTTACCGATGTCCCGATGTGACAACTCCGGATTCTCGAAATGAGTGCACAGGATTAACTCACGATGCTCTTTTTCGTTCGACGACATTTTTCCAAATTTACGAAAAATTGACAGTGAAACATGGCCAGCGTGATCTATACACTTTTATCTGATTATAAACGAAAGCTGAAGATATAATTCCTAAAAATTAAATTTCTACAGCGTTTTTTCCGTGATGCAATTTGATGTGACACACCCTTTACCAACATAATACCACAAAAAATCTAGAATCGAACATACGTAACCCGCATAAATTCGAAAGTCGCGATACTTTTTGAACAAACCTGTACTTTCTACTAAAAATGACTTTGAGCAATGACATCGCTCAGAGACGAATTGACGGGATGTTATTACAGACCAACAGATCCTCTCTCCAGTTGGGTGAGTCTGCATTACCTGGCATCGGAGCTCTGTTGTGAGGGTATGTTCGATATATTAAAGATGAACAAAGAAACCGTTCGAACGCGGAGATTTAATGCTTCAACTCACCAATATTGGACCGGATTTAGATAGATTGGTAGAACGTCACCAAGTTCATTCACCACATCAATTTGATGCAAGGTACGGATACTTTTGTACTCGCATATATTTCTGCAGATGGGAGCGTGTTCCCCAACACAGATTTCAAAACCAATGAGCCTGGGGATAACGGCATTGCGAAATAGATGCAAGATGCGGGTACTTTTGTACCCGCATGCATCTTTACACTCGGGAATATGTGCAGACTTTAAAAGCGGTGTGAACCCAATGCTTTGGCTCGGTTATTCGAAGATATCCCTTGATGTCTTCAGCTTACTGAACTTCTATGTATACCGTTTGGCAAAATGTTGAGAACAATTTGCTGCGATAACGTCTATAACGTCAATTGAACAATATGCGTTCAACTTATATGTCAAAATTAAAACTGAGTGCCTGGAGCTCAATAAATCAAGCAAGTTTGCGGTTCGAGAAGTGCGTGCATTTGGGAGATGCAATAAATTCAGAGGGAAATGTAAAATACATTGATCATTTAACCATTCTGGCGTTCACATATTTTGGAAGTCCAAGAGAAAAAAAAATGAAATGAACAAGGCGTCATGCCATACGACTTGCAACGAAGAAAATAATCTATCACAATTCATGAATTGACCTAAATTGGGATTTGTACGCGTTTGAATCCGGAAATTGTACCATTCAATCACTGGTTTAATCAATAATTACACTCAAATGGCCTACTAAGCCAACGTTAGTCCTACGTCAACCTTGTGATTGTATTTTAGGTATAACTCACCCATAGTTTTTGACGTAGGAATACGTCTTTCGGGAACATATTTTTATCTTTACTTTGCGATTGTAGAGTTAGTTTCAAAAATTTGTTACCTACTTTATTTGTAAGTAATTTGTATTTAAAATTATTAATTACACTTGTAATCAACTGAAGTTCATGTATATATTTATTTTGTTGAATTTTTATGAGAAAATAATGAAAATAATGGCTATAGGGGTCTATGGTATCACTTCATTCTGGGAAAGGGGTCTATTGCCCAGAACAGTTTGAGAGCCCCTGGTCTAGACGTTCATAAATCGTGTGGCTCAAAGGAGGCGCATGGTCTCATTCCACTCAAAACAGTCCATTTTCAAACAGAACACCCAAACCGAATGTTCGCTCATCACATTCAAACTTAATGTACCGCAAAATATGACCAATCCATGCCCATAATCTTCAACCCTTCTCATCCCTAACAATAAGTTCTCTCTGCAGAGGAAATTAGCCACGCAATGCAAACTCATTGTTGCTTCCCATTGTCATTAGGTGGTCCAGAAAGCTGCTGTATTTCTGTACTCGAAGCGCAATAAAAGCACAAAATGCAAACACAGTTCTACCCGTCGCCAAAATTCTGCGTGTTTGTTTCCAGCCCATTATTTATGCTAACGCAGCTCTCTCCCTTTTTTAATGGTCCATTTGCTTATCTAAACTCTTTGAGATGTGCCCGTAAAACTGGCTCTCCATCTTTGCGGCTGATTGCTGTACTAATTTTCCGGTTCTGCTGCTGGCTTCCCATTAGGAAGTTCTTCTCCACCTCTCACACTTTCCTCGCGCTTCTCATCTCTTTCATAACTAACTTACTTGGTTAGATTTAACCTTCATTTCATTTCCATCCGAGGAGAAAAGCAACTAACCCTTTTATCCTTCCCTTCAGTGATGCTTGTGTTTTTTTTCTTACGTTTTCTCCTCCCTATATTTTTATGCCTCTCTTTATTTTCCTAGAATAAATAGTATAAATTCATACTACTAAAACCTACCGTAATCCAGATATGCAAATAACAAACAAGCGCGCCAGTATTGCAGACTAAATGTTTACTCATTTCAATCTTTGTTTTTTTTTCTTGTATTCTCTTCACTCTCCCTTCCCCTTGCGATCGTTTTCACAACCCCCGATAAATTCGAAAAAAAAATCTAGGTCCATCCGTGCGGCCGTTATCGCCACAATACGGTCGTGTTCATCCTGGCCAAGGAGTACAACCTGAAGAACCTGCGAACGATCCACCGGCTGGATCGGCTCACTTCGGGCCTGCTGCTGTTCGGGCGGAGTCCGAAGAAGGCCCGCCAGATGGAGCACCAGATTCGGAACCGACAGGTGGAGAAGGAGTACATCTGCCGGGTGGATGGCGAGTTTCCGGAGTGAGTATTATTTGAATTATTCCAAGCATTTTTCGTACACTCTCATATTCCTGTTCTATGAATATCAAGAAAAATTGTATTATAGTGAATTTATGAAATTTCAATTCAATTTCTTAGAAAATGTAAAGCATATGAATGTTCATATTTGCACTTTAATCCGATTATAATAATCAACATATCAAATTGAAGCCAATGAGCTAGGTTTTTTTTTGAGAAAAAATATCACACATACGAAAAAAATGGATCCTATTCCCACAGAATTAACGTATGCATTAAAAAATGGACAAATTTCAGATGGCGATGAAAATAAAACTACATAAGATAATTAAATGGTCCAAATTTTGCTTGAATGCTACATTTACAGCATTCTAAAAAAAATTAGACACCTTGCCGGACAGCCTTACAGTAGTTGACCGGAATTTTAGTCGTGATCGAAGAGAAAATATTTGTCAGCATGATCTGCAGCTCTTTCGTGGACTTGGCGATCAGCTGCTTCTCTGTTTGACCTCAAAATAATTGGAGTTTGTGGCTCGCCCAGCAATTTTCTATCGGTCACAGCTAGAGGACTTTGGGAAGGTTGGCGGACTTTGGTACAACGTCTATCTTCAGTCGCTCTTTCCGGGTGATTGCCTGCTGCTCAGACACTGCCAGCCTAGGCTGACGCTGACGCTGACTGACGCTCCCGGCCCAAGGCGAGGTACGATGAGGCTACCTTGCTCTCGGTCTCCTTCTCCATCTTCTGCGGTTGCTCTGCACTGCCGGATAATCTTCAGAAAACAAACACTGCGCTGCAGTCGAGTTTAATTTTCATTAGCGCGAGTTCATAACAAACACATATTCGCGCAGAATTATGATACTTCACATCGCTTCTCGCTTATGTGATGCGCGCCTCAGCAAAGCATAAAAACAACAGCGCGCCTCCATACCAACCTTATACGCTTGTGTGAAGAAAAATAACTCAACAGAGAAAGCAAACCAGACTCAAGCGCGGTGTAAAACAGAATTAGGTGCAATCACGGCGCAAAAACTGTGCTGACTACAAAACATTTCATCTGTGTTCCGGATCGTGCTCATCCGCCAGAGCGCATGTGTATACAACAAGTGAGATCTCAACTTAGTGCAGAAAATTTGTTACACATCAGCACCGCGTTACATTCTGAAGACTGGTGCCGGACGGTCAAAGGCAGGTTCCCCTTCGACGCTTTCGCCATTTTTCTGAAGAAAGAGGATGTTTGTAATGCCGGATCGGCTATATCTGGCGGACACAACTTCTTCGCGCTCTAAGGAAAAATGTCAGTACGAAAAAAGTCATAGTCGTTTCACAGCTTTCGCCAAGGCTGCTGTAAATCAGCTGATCAGGTCGTCGATGCATTTTTGTAGAAGGCCTAATAAACTTAGGATTAAAGAAAAAAATGATTCATTAAATTATATATTGTGGTTTTTTTTCATCGCCATCTGAAATTTGTTCATTTCTTTTGATGCATATGTTAGTATAGTTGCATAGGAATAAAAAAAGACTAGCTCATTGACTTCAATATTCGATATATCGATCCTCTCAATCGGTTCATTAGTTCGAAGGTTATGAATTTAAAAAAAAAACTCATTTTTGGAAAAGAGAAATAAAATAACCTTTCAATTGAAATTGAATTGAAAAAATCATAACTCAAAAACGAAAAAAAATCACATCTCTAATTTTTGGATATGTCATGTAGAAAACTTCAGCTTCTAGGGAAAATAATAAAGTCTAAAGCCATGTGAACAATAAAAAACTGATACATTCAAAAATTACGAAAACAAAATCCAAATTTTTAGCAAGTCTAACATTTTTCCGGAAAAGACTAGTTAATTGGTTAATTTAATATATAGATCAAAATATCGGTCCAGTAGTTCAAAAGATATGAACTTAAAAAAAATGAACTTAAAAAAAAGTCATTTAAAATGGGAAAAATAGATTTTTCTGATAACAAAATAAAAAAATCGGACAACAACAAACAAAACTACCACTTTTCACGAAAATCTCAGAACTACTATATCGGTTTGGCATGGAATGGCTGATAACATAGAATTACTATTCAGCGTTTACAACCTGTGTTGCCAAAGGTACAGATCAATTATGAAAGACTAGCAGACTCGGCGAACTTCGTCCCGCCGTTAAATCCCCTAACTATTCGTTAGTTGATCTTTGGATATATCTTTTTCAAGGCTGAGGCAAATGAGCTTTGTAGTGTACAGCCTACATAATAAGAAAAAAAAATATCTTTATCTATTAATTTTCTTGATGTTTTTGAGTACTTAAAACACATTACCATTACCATTTTCGAACAAAGAACAATTTCGATAGCGCGAACCCCGAATGGATTGACAACGCTTATCACGATGTAATTGTAAAACATACAGGAATTAAATTTTCCGAAGTTTACCATTTTCCTTCAGGATTTTCCGGGAATTTTCCGATTTTTCTCTCCGTACCATTAATCTACGAACAGAGACAAATACAACAAAATAAAGAAGACTCAAATCGGATTATTTGTTCCTCGGGTTTTGCGCTGCGTTCAAATTGAGCCACAGATTGAAGTTTATCAATGACTGCTTTTCTACATAAAATGAAAACTCCCACATCCATCCACAATCACCGGATGTCGATCCCATCGAAAATTTATGGGATCATCTCAAGAAAAAATATCCAGGAACACACTATCAAGGATAAGGATCCCGAGAAGCTTCTGATGCATAAATAGCAGAGAATTTCTTTCGCAACAAATGAAAAAAGTGGCTGTTTGGATTGAAAGACGCACACAGAGCGTAATTGCAGCAAAAGAACTCGCTTTGCGGAATTATTGGCCTTTTACGGGCAAGTTGAAAAAAATGTGGTTTTGCTTTGTGAGAGGGTTGGTTATGAATAAGGAGATATATAAAAAAGAAAAAGAGAAATGGAAAATAGTAAAAGTTTGATAACATATTTTCAGATTTAATCTTATACATAGTCTGTAATGAAAATCTAATAGGAAAGATGTAATTCGAAATATGCTCTAATCTTGGATTAAATCTCAATGGATTCCCCTTTCCACTGGACTTCGGAATGTGCTCTTTTAGCATTTCTTTGATGCAGCATTCCATTTTTTCAATGATGGCCTGATTTATCTTGCCCAATACAATAAACCAGTATCGAGTGATAGTAGGTAATATTTTTTTCTACTTGAATCGTACTCTTGCTTAGATGTGAAGAGCCTAAGACAATTCAAATTACAGAATTTGGGTCGATAATATTAGGTTGTGGAAAAAGTTATCCATTATTTTTGGGTGAAATTCAAAACTTTTTTAAATATGCTTCGGATTGTCTGATTCTGGTCAAATATGCACCGTTTTGTTGTAAAATTTGTTGCCATTCTAAAAGTAGCTTGATAATGTCTCTATCATAGAAGTCTTGGTCCTTATTGGCGATCGATTTTTACAAACTTCTCTTGATCCCAATTTTCTATCACTCTGGAAATTTTGCAATGCGAGAAAAAAGAGGTAATCGCTCAGTGCCTGGTCCGAACTATATGGTGGATGCATTAAAACATTCCAATCAAGCTCCCGGAATTGTGTGGCCTTGCGTTGGAACGCAATACCTCCTCTGGACACTTTTGATCAATCGCTAGCTTCGAACGGTCCGTTGGCCCGTTTTTTCATTTTGTTTAATTCTCATATTAGAAACATAGAAACGCTTCGAATACGAAAACTTAATATAACTTTCAGTACTTTGTTTTGGTATTTTTCGCTTTCGCCAAACATCTTGATCTGTTGTACAATTCCGATAGCATTGTAAGCCTTTTCGCCAAATCGCAAATCGACATCGATTTGTTTCGTTTGACGAGATTCACTACCTTCCCCTTCCAGGCCATCCAGATCATGAAGCGAATAGTGTTACTTGAGCTTTTTGATGATGGATTTTACAGTCCTATGTGGAACAATGAAACGCTTAGCCAGATCCTTCTCGGCTTGTGACGCTTTCGAAAGGGCTAAATCCACAAATAAATAGTTCCTGAACTGATTATTTTACAAAGCAACACATTGAACTTACCAGAGTATAAGAAAATTCCCTTTCGCGTTTGTCAGCAGTAGTGCTTCCAATGCTTGCACATTATTTCCGATGCACTGCTTACTTCAAATATCGCGATGCCATCGCACGAACTCTAATTTTTAGCTTCAAATTTATTCAAACCTGGTATATGCATTTTTTTTGAAAGTATTTTTTCATAACCTGAATCAAATGGGTCTGGAAATTCGACTTTTATTGGTCAAATATGATTCGTTCGACCGATTTTTGAGCCTTTCACAGTAAATATACATAAATCCGTCGAAAAATATAGTTTTACAGCAAATATACAAATATACAGGGTTTTCCATTTCGGGCTTCCGAAAGTATACAACCCTGCGCTGACAACCGTTTAACATAGCTGTCAACCAAAGCGTCATATCGTTAGTTGAATGTCTGCCATTTTACAATATGGATCGTTTTAGCATCGCACAACGTGTTAATTTTGTTAAATTATACTATAAAAATGATGAAAAACCGGCAAATGTTTTTCGAGCATTACGGACGGATTTTGGTCGTCATGGACGGCCTACAGAGCACACAATCGCTAATGTAGTGCGTAAATTCGAACAAACTGTATCCGTAGCGGATATTGTGAAACCTGTGCATCATTGTAATGTGCGTTCGGCCGAAAATATTGCTGTTGTTGCTGCCAGTGTGGAGGATGACCCGAATGTTTCGATTCCACGGCGTGCTCAGCAATTGGGCTTGTCAAACACATCATTGTGGCGAATTTTGCATTTGGACTTGCACCTACATCCATATAAAGTCCAACTGGTACAAAAATTAGAGCGTGGTGACCATGGAATGCGTCGGGCATACGTCGATTGGGTGAACGAACAACAGCAGCAAAATGCTGAATTTTCGCATCAAATTTTCTTCAGCGATGAGGCACATTTCGGGCTCGGTGGCTATGTGAACACCCAAAATTTCCGTATATGGGGCTCAGAAAATCCACACGTAATTGTTGAGAGGCCATTGCATCCGCCAAAAGTCACTGTTTGGTGCGCATTATGGTCTGGTGGAGTCATCGGGCCGTATTTCTTTGAAAATGAGGACGGCGAGACGGTAACTGTGAATGGTGAGCACTATGGCCGCATTTTAACCGATTTTTTTTGCCACAAATTGAAGATATGGATACGGATGACATGTGGTTTCAGCAGGACGGCGCCACGTGCCACACAACACGACCGAACATGGCCATATTGCGAACGAAACGCATAATTTCGCGTTTTGGTGATGCCAATTAGCCGTCCAGATCATGCGATTTGAACCCGCTAGACTTTTTTTTATGGGGTTATGCGAAAGACCGTGTCTATGCCAACTCTCCGCAAACTCTTGAACATTTGAAAGACAACATTCGTGAAGTTATGACCGAGATACCGCCCCATATGTGCCGAAAAGTCATCGAAAATTACCTGTTCCGTACCAAACTTAAATTTAAAATAAAAGTTTCATCGAAATTCGAATTCTAAGTGTGTTTTATTTCAATTTACTTTCGGAATTTAAAGTTGGAAAACCCTGTAGAATAAATAGATGAACATTTTTGGAAGAATATAAAAATGTACCTCAAATGTCTTGTTTAAAATAAAACACAATTATATGATTTTGGTGTTCAAATCAAAGAAACTCTAGTTGTTTTTCATTTCTATTGGAGAGCTAATACTTTCTTATTAAATTTTGAGTACTATGTTTCGATTCTGCCTCGTGTTTCTCCGTGTGAAAATCGAACCTCTTTTTTCAAAATCGTAGAATTTTTTCAATGTCCCTAGAAAGTTCGTTTGAATGCCTTTCATTTGCTACTAAAAGATCGGAAATCGTTCAATGTCTTACATGGTCCCAATCAGGAAAATCAGTATGTTTGAACCGATTTGTTCATGATTATTTCTGATTTTTCATTTTTGACAAAATCGAAAACATGTCCGTATTTTTTACCATATGTGAATTCAATATTCCGGATTTTCCCCTTTTTCCTTCGGATTTTTACGAAAAATTTTCGGATTTTCGGAAAACTCCGGAATTTTTCTCTCCATATCATTGTTCTAGGTACAGAGACGAATACAACAAAATGAAGATCGGATGTTTTCTTCCTCGAGTTTCACGCTTAAAGGGTGTGTCACATCAAATTGCATCACGAAAAAAACGCTGTAGATATTTAATTTTTAGGAATTATATCTTCAGCTTTCGCTTTAAAATCAGATAAGAGTGTATAGATCACGTTGGCCATGCTTCACTGTCAATTTTTCGTAAATTTGGAAAAAAAGGTCGTCGAACGAAAAAGAGCGTCGTGAATTAATCCTGTGCACTCCTTTCGAGAATCCGGAGTTGTCACATCGGGACATCGGTAAGATGCTGGGAATCGTCAAATCCACGGTCAGCAGAGTACTAAAACGATGCTTCGAGAACCTAACCATCGACCGGAAGGTGAAGAACGGCAAAAATGGATGCTCCGTCAGTGAAAAAGATCACAAGCGCGTAGTTAAGCAGTTTAGACGTGATCCGAGAAGTTCGGTCCGGGATGTCGCCTATAAGCTGAATTTGTCAAGTTCATTCATCCAGCGGACCAAGCAGCGGGAGGGCCTGTGTACATACAAGGTTCAGAAGGCTCCTAACCGCGACGAAAGGCAAAACATGGTGGGGAAGACGCGAGCCCGGAAGCTGTACACCGAAATGCTGACGAAACCGCATTGCCTGGTAATGGACGACGAAACCTACGTCAAAGCGGACTTTCGTCAGCTGCCGGGCCTGTTGTTCTTCTCCGCAGAGGACAAATTCAGCGTTCCGGAGGAGATTCGCAAGCAGAAACTATCCAAGTTTGCCAAAAAGTACATGGTGTGGCAAGCGATCTGCTCTTGCGGAAAGCGGAGCGCCCCCTTCGTGATGACCGGTACGGTAAACGGGCAGGTTTACCTTAAGGAGTGCCTACAGAAGCGCATACTACCACTATTGAAGCAGCACGAGGGCCCGACCATCTTCTGGCCGGATCTCGCTTCGTGCCACTATTCAAAGGACGTGTTGGAGTGGTACGAAGCCAACGGGGTCACCTTCGTGCCAAAGGAAATGAACCCGCCCAACGCGCCGGAGCTTCGCCCAATAGAGAAATATTGGGCGATTATGAAGCAGGCCCTCCGAAAGAACCCAAAAGTTGTCAAATCGGAGGCGGACTTCAAGAGAAAATGGATTTCTGTTCAAAAAAAAACTACAACCTGACGTTGTACAGAACCTTATGGACGGGGGAAAGAGGAAGGTGCGAGCATACGGGCTTGGGCTCGAAGTATGAATTAAAAGAAAATGCCAAAAGTTGTTTAATAGTTTTTATTTTACTGTGTAAAATTTTCAAAAGGATCGGTCTACTGGGCGAATTTCTACAGCGTTTTTTCCGTGATGCAATTTGATGTGACACACCCTTTAGCATCACATTTGGTGATAAATTTTATCCATTTTTCTATACATTTTCTATACATGATGGATCGTATATTTTCATGTCGTCAAAAATCTCATTTTATTATATTAGATGTAGACATATTTCGACAATTTTGTAGTCTCAGATTTTTCAAACAGCTTTGTAGAACAATTTTTCATAAGTTGCATTAGGATCACCATGAAAAAAAACGGTTTCTTATCTCTAACTAACTATTTCAAATGGTACATGAAAACTGTCTTCAGACAACTTTGAAAGTTCATCAAGACAAGCATGTTGCGATGCAGAACTAGTCGACATCTTGATTCTACTCAAAATTTTTGATTGTTTGTCGTACTTTCTGGGGCAAATATGAACAATGTTTATTGACGGCGTCTTGAAGGCCAAATTTGACTCTATATAAGATGAAAATTTAAAACATATGTAATTTCTTTTATTTGAGTATACTAAATTTGAAATCATGAATTTTCGGAGAAAAAACATTCATAACATTGATCAAGATTGAAATATAGACAAGTTCTGCATTGCAAAATGTTGGTATTCGAAAAGCTCTAAAAGTTGTCTGAAATTGTTTTGATGTAGAACTCGAAAAACGAAAATTAGAGAAAAAAAAACGTTTTTGGTGACGCAATCTAAGCATTACTTTTACATTTTCTTGCTTTCCTGTTTTATAATATATAACGTTAATTTCGATGCCTTTTCGGTGAACATAAGTGAACATTTTCTCCGTTTCGGAATGGATTCCCGAATCATCAAAGACAAAGACAATCTGTAATTCGGAATTCTCATGAAATAGGCTCAATAATGTTTGTTGATTCCGCTCAAGATAAACAAGCACACACCTCGAAAGTATCAATCTTAATTAATCCGTTCCCCAATTCACTTATATTCCTCTATCAATTCTCGGCTACTGCCAATGTGGGGCCTGCGGTGGCTCCCTTATCGATGAACTCGAGCAACATGTAACCAAACATTTCATTTTATTATTATTTGCAATCCTATGGCCCAAATACAGACATGGGCATGGAGCTTTGGCAACTCCGAGTGAGCCTAATCGAAGGCGTGCCGAAGACGACGACGAACCCATTGCGATAGAATGAGTAATTCAATTACCCCCCGATAAAAATTCAATACATGTTGCTTTTAATTGAACCCATTTCTTACATCCTTTCGCAGCAGTAGTAAATCTAGGGTAATGAAATTGACATTCTCCTCTTTTCTTCTCGTCGCTTGAAGAAGAACTCCGAAGCCGAAGTCTTGACTTGAGTTGGGGATTGATCTGTGCAAGCGGTGGGTTGTGTTTGGGATGGATACAAATGCACACACGCACACACACACCCACATCACCACTGCCGGCAGCGGGGGGTTGGTTCTTTTATGTGAAAGCCGAGATATAATGGAAGCCCGACTGGGCGGATGGAAATTGGTTTCCGCAAATAAATCTGCCCCTATGCTACGCTGGCTGGCGGTGGTGAGCTGTTTGTACCCGGCCATGTGTGACTTTCTTTGACTTGTCTTGACCCCGGTGCCGCGCTCCAGATATGCGAAAGAGGAGGTTGATTGGGGTGTGAATCTGATGGATCCAATTAGACGCACTCTGTACGGAGGACGATGTGTGCGTCGGCGTTCGGTCTTTTAATATCGCTTGCGGCCCCCATAATAGGACATAATGGCGTCAACGGATACATGTAGGTATGCGCATGTGTGCGTGTACGTGTGGATGCTGTGCGATTGAGATACCTCGTTTGATGACTTGGAAAAGACCCGTACCCGTATTGTTCGTTGATCTCCGGCAGTGAAAATTTGTCTCTTATTATCTGGGTGACGAGATGAAGCAGTTATTAAGATTGCAATCAAAACGAGAAACTTTCGTTGTCGAACATATGCTGATAATGGTTTAGCTTAACAAATAATAAACAGTTTCTTAAGTGGTTTCGCTTTTGATCCATCTTACCCAGCTATACTCAAAATCCAGCATTCGTTCAACGGACAATGTGGATAGATAAAATATTGCTATTTAAGCTCTGCCCGTTTTCAATTTATTGAGTATAAGCAAGCTATTCGTGAATTTACAGTATTCACGACTCATCTGTCATCCAGGTAGCGACCAGACAGCAGCGAGGTTTTCCAAATAGCTAAGAGTTTAATTTAGTTTACCAAATTGGCCGTTATAATTCAAACCAGCGCACATATTGTCATGCCGGGGGTTCGGGTTCGATTCTCGCTCTGGCCGGAGGACTTTTCGTCAAAGAAAGTTCTTCCGACCTGCAGAATACATTCAAGGTGTGTTATTTGGCATAAGAAATCTCAATTAAGTACAAATACAAATGACGCTCGTTAAAAGATACGTTGAGACGACAAAAGTTCCATTGGGCACGTTAGCGCCATTCAAGAAGATAATTAAAACCAGTGTCTTAGAATATCAACAAATATCCACGAGTGCAATGACTTTTCTCAGCTTGAAACACACTGCTCTCATTATATTGATGACAATAACAAACGAGTTCGTGCACTCCCGTGGCCGAGTGGTTAGCGTCATAACTAACATGCCGGGTGTTCGGGTTCGATTCCCGTTCTGGTCGGGGGAATTTTTCGTCAAAGAAATTTCCTCCGACTTGCACTGTGATCACGCGTATTCTAAAGGGTGTGTCACATCAAATTGCATCACGGAAAAAACGCTGTAGAAATTCGCCCAGTAGACCGATCCTTTTGAAAATTTTAGACAGTAAAATAAAAACTATTAAACAACTTTTGGCATTTTCTTTTTATTCATACTTCGAGCCCAAGCCCGTATGCTCGCACCTTCCTCTTTCCCCCGTCCATAAGGTTCTGTACAACGTCAGGTTGTAGTTTTTTTTGAACAGAAATCCATTTTCTCTTGAAGTCCGCCTCCGATTTGACAACTTTTGGGTTCTTCCGGAGGGCCTGCTTCATAATCGCCCAATATTTCTCTATTGGGCGAAGCTCCGGCGCGTTGGGCACGAAGGTGACCCCGTTGGCTTCGTACCACTGCAACACATCCTTTGAATAGTGGCACGAAGCGAGATCCGGCCAGAAGATGGTCGGGCCCTCGTGCTGCTTCAATAGTGGTAGTATGCGCTTCTGTAGGCACTCCTTAAGGTAAACCTGCCCGTTTACCGTGCCGGTCATCACGAAGGGGGCGCTCCGCTTTCCGCAAGAGCAGATCGCTTGCCACACCATGTACTTTTTGGCAAACTTGGATAGTTTCTGCTTGCGAATCTCCTCCGGAACGCTGAATTTGTCCTCTGCGGAGAAGAACAACAGGCCCGGCAGCTGACGAAAGTCCGCTTTGACGTAGGTTTCGTCGTCCATTACCAGGCAATGCGGTTTCGTCAGCATTTCGGTGTACAGCTTCCGGGCTCGCGTCTTCCCCACCATGTTTTGCCTTTCATCGCGGTTATGAGCCTTCTGAACCTTGTATGAACGCAGGCCCTCCCGCTGCTTGGTCCGCTGGACGAATGAACTTGACAAATTCAGCTTATTGGCGACATCCCGGACCGAACTTCTCGGATCACGTCTAAACTGCTTAACTACGCGCTTGTGATCTTTTTCACTGACGGAGCATCCATTTTTGCCGTTCTTCACCTTCCGGTCGATGGTTAGGTTCTCGAAGTATCGTTTTAGTACTCTGCTGACCGTGGATTGGACGATTCCCAGCATCTTACCGATGTCCCGATGTGACAACTCCGGATTCTCGAAATGAGTGCACAGGATTAATTCACGACGCTCTTTTTCGTTCGACCACATTTTTCCAAATTTACGAAAAATTGACAGTGAAGCATGGCCAACGTGATCTATACACTCTTATCTGATTATAAGCGAAAGCTGAAGATATAATTCCTAAAAATTAAATTTCTACAGCGTTTTTTCCGTGATGCAATTTGAGCTTGCCACTCAGAATGCATTTCAAGGCGTGTTATTTGGCATAGAAATCTCAACTAAGTACTAATAAAAATGACGCAAGTAATACTACGTTGAGACGGCGAAGTTCCTTTAAGAACGTTAGTGCCATTGAAGAAGAAGAACAAACGAGTTCATTTTGTTCATACCGCTGATGCATGAACAAATTTGCTATAATGAATGAATGCGGCATTGGATGGGGTTCATAACTTCGCTGTTATTTATATTTTGAAAATCAAAAGAAAAAAAATTGATATTCATCACATTCGAAACGATATTCGTTCTGGCATTGATTTTGAGTCAAAATTGAAAATAAAAAAAAAATAGTCAGACTGAACCATTTAGAGAAAAAAAAACATCAGAGTTCGATGAAACGAACTTTGCAAGAAATCGCGCAGGATTTTGTTTTGTGAGACGGTAACAACGACATAAATAAAAACCAACCGCACACAGCTGACTCAGGTCAAAAGTAAACAATAGCTGATATTCATTTGGCTAAAATGAAATTCAATTCTGGCATCTTGAATAATCAAGATGAAAAAGAAGATGGGTGGAAAAAAAACTTCAAAACATATTGAAGAACAAAAGTTCATTTGCTCAGTAATGTCTGAATCTGTCATTTTGATTTTTGTTTGGAATATATAGGTTTTCGATGCAACCTAGCCCGAAAATCTATGCATTTGAGCTTAGCGAAGATGATTTTTTTCAACACTGATTAAAACCATGACCATCATTATTCAAGTCTCAGTCTCGCTCCAGCTAGCAGACAGTAGTCTTTCGATTTTCATGCCGTCTGGTGGCGTAAAAATGAAAATCAGGATGAAAAGTTCGTGCCGATTTTTGGGAAAACAAAAGCATCATTTTTATAGGTAGGCATAAATTTATTCAATTTAATATGTACAGTTTTGGTTCAAAAACTTACCCATATTCTTAGCTCAAAAGCATAAAAATTCTGTACTTGATTTCGAGAATAATGAATGTATTCAGTTTCGAGATCAATTGTGAAAGATTATGCAGAGAAACCATTTTTTTTCGAATACCTTTGCCTTCACAGCCAAATGTAAATCTGTCATCCTTGATGTATGATTCTGGAGTGAGAGGAAAAAAAACTTGTAGCATTATCATCGTTCATTAATTCAATTCACGAAATTTATTTCTACAGGGTTTTCCATTTCGGGCTTCCGAAAGTATACAGCCGTTTGACATAGATGTCAACCAAAGCGTCATATCGTTAGTTGAATGTCTGCCATTTTACAATATGGATCGTTTTAGCATCGCAAAACGTGTTAATTTTGTTAAATTATACTATAAAAATGATGAAAAACCGGCAAATGTTTTTCGAGCATTACGGACGGATTGTGGTCGTCATGGACGGCCTACAGAGCACACAATCGCTAATGTAGTGCGTAAATTCGAACATACTGGATCCGTAGCGGATGTTGTGAAACCTGTGCATCATTGTAATGTGCGTTCGGCCGAAAATATTGCTGTTGTTGCTGCCAGTGTGGAGGATGACCCGAATGTTTCGATTCCACGGCGTGCTCAGCAATTGGGCTTGTCAAACACATCATTGTGGCGAATTTTGCATTTGGACTTGCACCTACATCCATATAAAGTCCAACTGGTACAAAAATTAGAGCGTGGTGACCATGGAATGCGTCGGGCATACGTCGATTGGGTGAACGAACCACAGCAGCAAAATGCTGAATTTTCGCATCAAATTTTCTTCAGCGATGAGGCACATTTCGGGCTCGGTGGCTATGTGAACACCCAAAATTTCCGTATATGGGGCTCAGAAAATCCACACGTGATTGTTGAGAGGCCATTGCATCGGGCCGTATTTCTTTGAAAATGAGGACGACGAGACGGTAACTGTGAATGGTGAGCGCTATGGCCGCATGTTAACCGATTTTTTTTGCCACAAATTGAAGATATGGATACGGATGACATGTGGTTTCAGCAGGACGGCGCCACGTGCCACACAACACGACCGAACATGGCCATATTGCGAACGAAATTTGAGGGACGCATAATTTCGCGTTTTGGTGATGCCAATTGGCCGTCAAGATCATGCGATTTGAACCCGCTAGACTTTTTTTTTGTGGGGTTATGCGAAAGACCGTGTCTATGCCAACTCTCCGCAAACTATTGAACATTTGGAAGACAACATTCGTGAAGTTATGACCAAGATACCGCCCCATATGTGCCGAAAAGTCATCGAAAATTACCTGTTCCGAATCAAGGTGTGCGAGGAAGCACTAGGTGGACATTTGAATGATGTTGTATTTCACACATAATGGCATAAACCAAACTTTGATTTGAAATAAAAGTTTCATCGAAATTCGAATTCTAAGTGTGTTTTATTTCAATTTACTTTCGGAATTTAAAGTTGGAAAACCCTGTAGTATTGTAGGGCGACAATCTTATTGGATTTGCGGATGGAATAAATGCACTTTTATAGTAAAAAATATAAATGAAAATTTACTTTTCCGTTTCGAAACTGTATTCTACTCACCTCTATCGTTTTTATTTTTCGCAAATGGTGACGAATATTGTACAAAGATTAAATATTATTATAATACGACGGCAAGCAAAACTATTCCCTTGCAGATCCGAACTCAGAAAAATCCTTGATCTCCCTGAGAGTAACCTTCGCCTCAGGGTGATCAAGGAAGCTATTCAACAACCGATATCGGAGAGCACTCTGCGTAGAAGGATCGCCGAACACAGTATTAAGAGCAGGTTTTGTAAGAAGTTGCCATTTATCAGCAAAGTCAACAAAGCGAAACGGCTCAAATTTGCTAAAGAACATGTTGATAAGCCTTTGTAATTTTGGAAGACTGTTTTGTGGACTGATGAGTCCAAACTCGAGTTGTTCAACGTAAAAAACGAGCTCGCGTGTGGCGTATAACTGGAGAGGCTCATCCTGATCGGCATATCCAAGGCACAGAGAAAAATGGCGGAGGGGACGTGATGGTGTGGGTGTATTTTTCTTGGGCCGGTGTTGCTGCTTTGGTAAAAAATTATGGTATTATGGCAGCAGATTCATACATTGATATGTTTCGTGAGAAAAGATGAATAAATAAAATAGAAGGTGGGCACTTTATTATGACAAACATTTTACTATTGTTTAATCTTTGAAAAATGAATTAAAAATGAAAAAAGAAAAAATGAATTTGCTGGACAAGTCTTTTTTCAAGTAACAGACAAGAAAAAAAAACATGATAAATGAACAATAAAAGCAAAAAAATAGGACCTATATTATTGCAGTTTTCTGCACAAGAAAGAGAAACTTAGGTATGGCCGTGCGGGAAAATTACAATATGTCGGTTGAGTTTCTGTGTTAGTTACGTTAAAAATCGATGTTCAATTGTAGTCGGATGATTTTTTTTTTATAAAATTCAAGATATGATGGTGTTAATTTTATGTTACTTGAATTCATCGAATAGGCTCAGAATTGTTGCGTTTTTTTCCTCATGTTTAGTTCAGGTTGTGTGTGTGTGTGTGTGTGTGCATATATCGCAGTGAATGTATCACCGTGGCAGAATTTGCAGGCGTTATACGATGGTCACATCGAGAGCTAAGTTCTTCATTTCTTTTCAATCATCTTTAACATTTTTATATAACACCCGTTCCTGTGACGTTCTTCTCTTAGATGCGTGTGTATGTGTGAAGAAACTGTTCAGTTTGGAGAGAGCTGTGAGATACTTCGAGTGTTATCTGGAAATAACGAGAGCGGAGCGGTAGTACTGCCGTACAGGGTTGCTGTTGGTATTGTCTTGGCGGGTATTGCGGATATTTTTGAGGGCTGTGAGTCGTTTGGTGGGAGACATGCTATAACAGTACGCACGACGATTACCGGAATTCTCTCGGTTACCTTTTCAGGTTTCCCAAAGTTAACTCTCCACTATCGCGATTAGACTTCGATAAAAATACGTGCGGTGAATAATAGAATATATAGCCGGTCCACTTAATACCACAGGTTTTCTTTCTCAAGATATTTAAAGATAATATCTCCCGCGTGTTATGTTTTATAGGATTTTCTGATTTTCGTTTCGTCAAGCGGTCAATAGTTTAGGTATACATAATCACATCACTTACCACAGTGAATCCTGATTCATACCTCTTCCCACTAACAATTATCCCTCCCATGATATTCGCTAGGACACCACGCTATAGAGGCGACCCTTCTGGCCTTCGGGCGGCGAATATCATACTAACATTCCTTCCCTTCCCCTGGTGACTGTAAGGACGTGGCCGGCGTCGTTATTGACCATTTAAAGCTCGAATCACCGTAAATTGCACAACGAGAATGATTTGCTAGTCCCAAGCGTCATTCTGTGTGTTCTTTGTGCTATTTGGTAGGTTCAGGTCAATCACGGAGAGCAACTACGAATTGTACAGTCTACCCAAGCTCAAGCTCAAGCTCAAGAAAGAGAAACTTAGGTAGGTGGGGATTTTTTTCGGCTGTGACTGTAAATATTGTGTTCGCCCCGGCCAACTTCAGTTTCTATTTTGCTACCGTGTTGAACGGGTATACAAAAATTTTAGCCTAAGAATACATTCTCAGAATATGCGCGAGGTAAGCATAATGCAGAGCTTCTATTGACAGGTGGAAGCAAATCAGAAAAGAAATATTAAATAAGATGTTTCGCGCCGTATGATTGAATCGCACGTTCGAATTGTAGATTTTATGATTTGATGTTGATTTTATTTTGATACAGTGTCTCAAACTCGAATTTGTACCCCACCATGCAGATCATTTTTCACTATTTTTGAAAGTCAAAAACAAGCTTTCGAAACATTCTATTTAGATAATGATTTAGGATAATTGAACTTTTTTTTTTGAATATTTTACGAACATATCTATATCTTGATGTGTAGATTTTTTTTTATTAATTCGTCTATTTTTACAGGCTCAGTTACTTAAGTTTAAAGGAGCCGAGTTCTTGAATATAATTTTAAAATTGATGTGTAGATGTTGTTGACAAAAATATCGGGAAGAAATACAGAATCGATTTGTTTCTGTTTTTTCGAAGATTTTATGAATTAACACAATTTTATGCTAACCTACTTAATAGCAAATTCAATTAATATTGTCAACCAGCTTTTATTTGGTTCCTATAACGTTTATGTAGGACCTTTCCATACAGGGATATTTTTGTTTGAATAAAAAAATACCCCTTCATCTTTGATGTTGAATAATTCAATAAACAATAAATTTGTAGCCTAGTGCATCCCCAAAACACCTGTGAAAGTTTTATATTGATACGTTCGGCCGTCTTTTTTTTTGCCGATCGATAAAAGTTCGGATTAAATTACAGAAGCACTTCAACGCATATTGTACCAGAAGTTCAAAATGCTATGCGTACTCTCAGAAAGAATGATTCATAAATTTAGTTTTCATGCGTTTGTAGGTACGCAGGTTGCAAGGAGTGATGGTACTTACACGTATTCATACGAATTCCCACATATACATGAACTCCTCACCCACAAACTCAAAGAAAAATGTTTCATTCAAATAAAAATATTTCCGTGTTGAAAAATGAAAATGAAAGCTTAGTTGGTTTTTATGTTAGTCCACAAAGCTTTTGAAAAAAAAAAAACAGAAAGAAATCGATTTTTTATTCCTTCGCCATATTATTGTCCACTAACAATATTTAAAATACAGGAAAACCTGTTTTTGTGCGCTTTAGTTCTTCGGTTTGTTTTTGTGTGATTTTTTTTTCTTGTGCGATT
This sequence comes from Toxorhynchites rutilus septentrionalis, assembly GCF_029784135.1. Taxonomy (NCBI): domain Eukaryota; kingdom Metazoa; phylum Arthropoda; class Insecta; order Diptera; family Culicidae; genus Toxorhynchites; species Toxorhynchites rutilus. The sequence continues at coordinate 11,235,858 of NC_073746.1, forward strand.
TTTTTTGTGCAATGTATGAAAAAAATATAACTGCTGAAGTTTTCGGCCATTTAGTTTTTTTTCGATCCCTAAGATGTATCTTAATATGTAACGTATGTTTTAATGTTTAACTTTTTCACGTACAACATCGAGTCTCACTCGTGGATACTTGAATAACATAGGGCGCTAGAACTCTCAGCAGGCTATTGAAATCACTTGATGTGTGACGTATTAAATAATACGGGAAGGGGTTAAATGGGAACTTTTTTTATGCGGTCCTTATCTACCGCATGAAAATGTTTTTTTTTCAAATTATGTATCGCACACTATTTTTTAAAGCCACTGGTGAAGTTTTGTACAATTTTATTTTTGTGCAATTTATATTGTGCGGTCCTATCACACATCGCACAAAAACAGGTTTTCCTGTACACAAATTTCGTGTATTGTTGTCGCGAGAACGCGAATGAATCACGAATCAACCAGCTTTAACTGCTTTCACAAAACCACACAAACTCATCGGTCCTTTTCAGGGCTACACAACATTCGACTAAAGTGTCATTTTAAGAATATCGATGCATTCTAAAATATGATTCGAAGTAATCAGAAACGAATTGATTTTTCGGATTTCGGATTTATTGGAAAAAAAATCCGTTTCTATTTTGCTACTGTGTTGAGCGGGTGTGCAAAAATTTTCGCATTCTCAGAATATGCGCGAAGTAAGCATAATGCAGTGCTTCTTGCAGTGCATTGACATAATGCAGTGCATTGACAGGTGGAAACAAATCAGAAAAAATTATCAATAAGACGTGTCGCGCCGTTTTCATACCGTTATGTGGAGTTTGGTGGTGTATGATTGAATCACACGTTCGAATTTTAGATTTTATGATTTTATGTTGATTTTATTTTTATACAGTGTCTCCAACTCGAATTTGTGCCCCACCATGCAGATCTTTTTTCACTACTCGTTGGTTTTGAAATCAGGGTTAGGGAACATATTTCGGTGGAAGCAAAGGAACCCCCAACTTACATGTATTCAAGATGTCGGTTTCCCCAGCCTTGTTAAGTCTGTGTTTTCAACAAATATATTATTTTATTCATTGTCACTGAAATGAATTGTTATGGAGTGCCGAAAATGATTGATGCAAAACACTTGTAAATCTATCAGAAATTGACTGAGCGATAATTGTGAGATAATTGTAAGCTTGTATCTTGTAAAACGCGTGGCTACAAGAGCTAGTCTAGCTCTTGAACGTTAACATTCCATCGAAAATGCAAAGAAACTATTCGATTTGGCTCAAAAGCGAAAGGAGGAACAACTAACTTAAATTTTCTTTTCCTATGCAACTTCAACAGAGTATGAAAGTTTCAAGCAACATTCTAATTAACAATATTCGAAAGCGGTTACTATTTAAGGAGCACAAAGTATCAGTGCGTATTGAATCCTCAAAGTCAAAACAATTACCATTTGCTGCGATCGATGACACATGGCCTGGCTGAGCAGCGATTTTCCTCCTAATATGATACTGAAAAAAGGTGTCGATGACTAGATTGCCTCAAAATACCAGTTCTTCATTCAGCGTGGTATCCGTATGCTACCTGAAAGATGGGAGAAGGTTGTAGCTAGCGATGGACACTACTTTGAGTAATCTGTGACTTCTCTTGTTTTTATAATAAAACGTTGATCTTTAGAAAAAAAAACCCTGGAAACTTATTTGTACTCCCAATAGTAAAAAAAAATGTAGGCATTATGAAACAACAAGGAATTTGTAATAAAATGTGACTCTCTATCACTGCATAGAAACATGAAACAAAATACATTCGGAAAAATGATTTTCTGAATTGAATAACTTCGAAAAACATAAGAAAACGATTAAAAGTTTGTGTCTTTCAGTAAATTTTGTTTTAAAATCACTGTATCTCGGGAACGGTGGCAATTAGGAATTGTTGGCGTACACCTCTTTTTTATTGCAAATCATGCATACTTTCATAACATAGGGTCGAAAAACATTTATAAGAATCATTCCAACATCCTCATATTCTAAAAATTATAACTTTTTTGTTCATTATTTTTTCCATCTTGGCGCACTGTGCAATAAACGTCATTAGTTGTCCGCTGCAACATATAACAAAAAATGTTCAAAAAATTCTAAAACACCTTTTTTGAGAAAATTGAGTTTAGGTCTTATTTTCGAAATAAAATAAAAATAAAACCTTTTTTTTCACAGTGAATACTTCCTCCATATAGCCCCAATAATAACCTAAAACATTGCGGATGACATAAAATCAATCGGACCAACCGTTTCTGAGTTATATCATTTTGAAAATTTTCAAGCAAACAATTATTGTTTGGGCTCTTCTCAAAAGTGAGGCTGGAGTAAAAATGGATAACTGATGGTAAAAATTGCCCTTTTTGGTCTCAAAGAATACGTCGGTAAAATCTGAGCCAAATAAAAAAGTAGAAGGATCTGAGTCTAGGGGCAAGGACGGAAGTTTGACGTAGGACGGTGATTGTTCAGAACACTCGGTTATTTGAAATGTATTATTTTTCAGAAATCAGTTAGTTTAACTCTTTTGGAACTCTAAATAGTAGCGCTAAAAAGAGCCGTTTGTTGTATGTACTGAAAACTCGTAATAAACGTTACGTTTTTCGTAGAGTGACCCCCGTATATAGAAATCAAAGACGTAGTTCTACGTCAAAATACAAGATAAAATTCGACGTTCGAATTCAAATGAAATCGCTCATGTGATAAAGACTTCCTCAAGGGGCTTAACTTTTGATCCATTTAACCGTTTCCCATTTTTCCTACTTTCAGAGGCATAATCGAGTGCAAGGAGCCAATCGAGGTGGTGAGCTACAAGATAGGTGTCTGCAAGGTATCACCGAAAGGCAAGGAGTGCACCACAACCTTCCAGAAGATTGGTTACAACGGCACAAGCAGTGTGGTCCTGTGCAAGCCGCTGACCGGACGAATGCATCAGATCCGTGTGCACTTGCAATATCTGGGTAGGTTTCGTTGAGTGAGTGTGTGCGGTTCGGTGCCGTAGAAGGTAACTGTTTTTCTGTTTTTCACCGCACAGGCTTTCCGGTGGTGAATGACCCTCTCTATAATCACGAAGTCTTCGGCCCGGCCAAAGGACGAGGCGGTGATATCGGCGGCAAAAGTGACGAACAATTGGTGAAAGATCTGATTAACATTCACAACGCGGAAAATTGGCTGGGAATTGACGGTGACTCCGAGCTGTCGATGTTTAAACCGATGAAAAATGATTTAGAGGATGGAAAAGGTAGTGTCTGAAGACATGGGTAGACTTTAAACGTAGCTTATATATTTTCTTCCGCTTACCTCCAGGTGCAATTCTTAGCGACGACGACTCCGAGAGTGTGTCCCGTGAAGCATCGCCTTGTTCCGAAAGCCCGAGACCGGTTTCGCTCGGAAGCGAGAGCCCAAACGAGAACATGTGTGCCTCGATCCTAACGCCCAACACGCTGAATGTCGTTGGAAGTGCCAACACTGGCAGCAGCAACAACAGCACCACCGCTCTCAAAACCAGATTGCATTCGCAGAAGGTAATCAAATATTTAATTTTCCCCCCTCCCCCTTCACACCGCACCTTCTTGTACTTGTTGACGCATCCGTCGTCTACTTGTTGGTTGGGCTTGCTTGCCAGGGTTGGTCCAGTTTCCGTAGGAGCTAAAATTGACATGACATCAGAATTGCAGTGCACATCTGCACATGACAGCAAGCAGAAACTCTTGAGCGTTTGAAGCTCCCAAACAGAGGCATAGCTGCTCCGTTTAGTGCTCCTTGTAAATGATAAAGCAGCGAAAACTATCTTCCTGCAAATAGCCAACAGAGGGCGGAGATGGAGTTTGCACTTTTCGTTAGGGCAAAACAATGAGTGCATCCTTGCTGTCAGCCCAATCCGGTTGCTTCTGCAGAATCATGAGAAGATTCTCTGTATCTTAGGCATAAATTCCCTCGGGGGTAAACACTGGCATCCACAATGTCCGCCTTGGGTGAAATGTGGTACAAGATATGATTGATGTTGATTTAGAAATTTAATTACAATTTATAATAGGTGCTGCAAAAACAGACATGATTCTATGTCAACAGCATTGGACACTTTCATCGAGCAACTGATCCGAGACCTATTATGAGGATAATGTTAAATACAAGTTTCATTAACACCTCCAACATGAATAACTAAAATGTGCCGTTCTCGGGATAGAGACCTTTGTGTGCATTATTTATATTTTCATAAACCATAATGCTTCCGAACAATATCATTCACACTTTTGTTTGCGAAAGTCAGAACCTGACCCTTTTCAAATCAAAATACGCTCCATATTAGTTACAACCTCGGAAACCATAAATCAACGGGAAATAAACTCTTGCACTGACGCGCACACACACGCACACGTTTGAAGGATCCTTCACCACGCTCATTTGCATAAATTTATTTAAAGTTAATTACTCCATCCGCAAACATTTGTGTTCCACTACTCCCGGCTCGCCCCCCTCCATCGGAGTCAACACAGGGAACTCACGTTGCTGTTGTCCACATCCACTCTCCGCGAACGGAGCTTGAATTTGAAAAACGACAAAATTAGTCCACTCTCACTCCCTCTCTGTCCATGCAGTTATTTTCACCAACAATCGACAAAAGAAAAGCTAATTTAACACGCGAGTTTATATCAACTGGAAAATGGCACCATTTCCCGGCGGATGGTTATGATCAGGCTTTGGTTCAGTGGTCGTTTTTCTGGCTCGAGTGCGTCAGACATTGTCGTTGGGTTGGGTTTGTCCGCACTTGCGCTGCAGCAGTAGTTCTGTTGCACCACGCTCAACAAGAGCAGTAGGGCGATGGACATCTAAACATCGCTGCTGACAATGCTGGATTGGAGGATGCGAATTGCCGTTGGTCTGTTATAATACCATTTCGTTGTCGATGTGAAAAAGTATCATTTTTTATCTCCTCATTTGGATCTCATCCCAATTCGTTTTCAAATCCCAAATCATTCGGTTTTATAATTGCTTCATTGAATGAGTAGGAGAATATCGGTTCCACTTGGGAAACTGTGACAAACAATTGCTGAAATTTATCTATATTTTCGGAGAAGCACTTGAAAAGTTATGTCCGTATGATTAAATATATATGTAACCCCCCAGGACACGTTTCAATCGGTGTAGCACCAATCAAAGAGCCAATGAGCCAAGATTTATGAATTTCATCCTTAATACATACAACAATCCCAAAGGATCATTTCACTGAAGCTCCAAAATATCAAACTCACTTATATTCCGCGCGGCAAACCACATGAATAGACTTAAGCCACATTTTTCCCGAAGGCGAATGGTGTAACTATAGTTTGTCGTTAGATGAGATTCGAAGCCGTGTCCTCATATGCTATCGACTTGGATATCAAATAGGAACAAAAAAGTATGTTGACGTCCAGAATAAAGCGAGAAACTTTGTTAACTCCCGTCACTCGAGGTGAAGAACAAAGGAAGACTTTTCGTAAATCTTTGAAAGTGAAACCTCATCAGCTCTGATTCTTTGATTCTGAAATAAAAACCTCGTTGCTCATTTAACGTCGTTTGAAACGTTATATGGCAATACGCAAAGTACTGAAATTTCCTCAATCTTTAAAAGTTCCTCACTCCATTTTGGTGATTCCGACATGACAGTATTATGCGTCAAATTCTGTTAAATTAACACTTCAAACCAATTTATACCCCGATTCAGAACTGAAAAACGTAGTCCTACGTCAATAAAACAGTGATATTGAATTATATTTCTAGCAGTATTTCAAAATGTTATTCTTCCGAGAAAATTCATTGACTTTCCAACAACGTTCGAATTACGATGTTTTGAAAAAAAACAGGAGGGTGGTGTTAAAGACACTACCGCATTCTTGACGTAAGGCTATGACGAGAACGAACATTATAGAAATTTTAGAAGTAAGGACTCTTTAGTACAATAGTAACAGTGACACTTGGATCAGCTGTCAACGAGGTACCAACGTTCAAAATCTTGTACCTTCAACGTCACGCTCTAGTTTTCGAAACTTTGAAACTTACACCCCGATAGAGAAATGAAAAACGCAGTCCTAGACAGTCGGCAAAGCCACACTCAACTGCAGATAGTCAGGGGACTATGAAGTCATCGTCCTTCGCATTCTTTTGGATATGAGTTTTTGCTTCTCCCAGCAGTTTCTCTGTCAACATGAATCAACAGTACTCTACTGAAGTACAGAGTGACTCAAAAGTCATTAAATTTTTCAGAAATAAAGTGACTATCAATACGGCATCTATAGTCAACAGTTATACTACCAAACAAGCAGGTGACCACTTTGCCCCCACGACCCCTAAATACTTTTTTCGCATCAGAAAACTAGTTTTCGTTTCACTTTATATGGACGTTAAAATAATATTGTGTACGTGTGCAACGAGGTACATGTCAGGGTGGAGATGTAGTGATGGATTGAAGTCAGGCTGATTGAAGAGGTAGATTTTTATTCATTCGTCAGATCATCGTCAATTCACCAGTCATCCTCGCTCTCAACGTTCGTCAATTCATTTCTAGCCAATTCTAGGTATGTTGACGGCGAATGTCGAAGTAGTCCTAGTCGAAACGAAGCTACTGAGAGGAGAGTCGATTTTCATTTTCCATCTTCGAAAATTTCGGGCCCTGGTTTGGACATTAAACTCGAATAAAGATTTTCTTTGTTTTGATGCTGATCGTATGCTGCTTTTATTCGCATTGATGGACAATATTTTTGAATTATTCCTAGATAAATCAAGGATATGAGAATAGTAAAAATAGTAATCTGTACAAGTTTATGAAATTTCGAATTGACCAGCAATAAGACAATACACTATATTTTACAGATATAATAATTTTTATAATAGCGAAAACGCAAACCAGACTGTGGTAAATGTGAATAGAGTTTATGGTCCTGCAATTGTAGTAGACATTCATGCGCAATTTTGGTTTCGTCGATTCCTTCTAATAATAACGATGAAATATAATATAATTCGCCAATGACATCTTTGGACTTTTTCCCTTCACAACAAGTTACAAACGGGTGAAACTCAAATTGTAATACTTACATTCTGCGCACTATTCGTAAAGCAAGCAATGCATTTGCATTTCAAGCGAGCTATTTACACGCGAAAGATTCGCAGCGAATTCGTTTTTATGACTACAATGCTCTCAGAACAAATCCCACGAAGCGTTGATTTCGGGAATGCCAACCTTTCTGATTTTTCAGGATTTCCCAGACTTTTTGGTACATTACATGATATCCTGACAAACACTCTATTTTACCTGATTTTTCAGAAATGATTCTGATTTTTTCTGATTTTCTGAAAATTGTCTGCAAAAAATATAGGCACATGTATAATGTTTACATCAAATGACACCCTCCTGATAGAAAGCTGTACCTAACTTACGAATTCTATCAATTTTATTTATACAAACCGTTGAAAATCGACTGAAACAGGTTTTCCAGAGTGAAAATTCCGAATTATTTTCACTACAAATGATTCGAGGCTTCTCAAAACAGTGCTGGATAATTTAATGAAACCAGAATATCTGACGAAAGAAATAGTAATGAGATTGAGTTTGAGAAACAACATGTAATATCACTCAAGAGAACTTTTTGAATTCAAACTTTATATAAAAAGAATTTATATAACATTTTCTCGTCAGATTCAAAGTAGAACCAACTTTGTTGGTGAAGCCATAGAATATATATATTTATAGACGAATTTCATGCCAAATCGACTGGTCGTTGGCAGCACCATCCCAGGTAGCAGCGAAACATGTGGGTGAGCCTTTCAAGCAACTTTGCAATATTCAAAAAATAATTAGACTACTTTTAAAAAGGAACAAAAAAGGCCCAAATTTTCTTGATTTCTTATAAATAATTATAAATTAAAAACTATTATACCTTTGGCACAAGGGCCATAAAAAGACTGTGTTCACTTCGAGTGTATACAAAAAACTATTTATTCAAAGCCCATCTACGCGCTATATATACAGAGTACGGTCAATGTTATTTGACCGGTCAAGTCAGGGAAAACAATCCCGTTTAGAAATTGGGTGCAAAAGGCACAACAAAGGATTATTTGTTTAATTGTTGGCCCCGATCGAGTGCGTGAGATGATGATGACTCGTTCGCACGGTCGATGATTGTTTGTCGTACCGGTGATGCGACGATGATGATGCTACAGTACTCCCCTCCTAGACTAGGCATCCATCTAGCGGTAGCGAAGGGGGATGACAACTCGTCGTCCGGAACGAGTGACCCTAGTCGGAGGAATTGTAGCCGAGGCTGTTGGCGCGGGACTAGAGCTACTTTGCGACGGTTGCTGCTCGTCCATCGTGTAAGCAGGTTTCAATCGGTCGATGGAAACATTCGTAGTCCGTCCCTTGACGTCCACCTTGAAATGCTTGCTGTTCCGACTCAGCACCTTGAACGGACCATCGTACGGGGGAGACAACGACGGAAGCACAGAATCGTTGCGAATGAACACGTGTTTGCAGGTCTGCAGATCTTGATGCACAAAAACAGGTCGGTTCCCATGCCATGCCGTGTCCTTGGGACGCAGATCACGCATAGCTTCTCGTAGCTTTACGACGAAATCTGCTTCGGTCCGACTTAAGGCGTTGTCGATGAAGAACTCGGATGGTATGCGAAGGGTGGTTCCGTACACCATCTCAGCTGGCGATGCTCCGATGTCTTCTTTATGGGTTGTTCGCAAACCAAGCAAGATCACCGGCAAGTGTTCAGTCCATCGGTTCGGATCGTGGCAAAGAATGGCCGCTTTTAACCTTTTATCGATGACCTCTGGCAATAAACGAAACGATCGGACGCCGTTAGTTTGGACCAATGAAACTACTGCTGCTTTTGAACGATGCAAGCAGCAACTCGCCCAAGCAGCATTGCTTGCTCATCCTGCCAAATCAGCCGAGCTTTCTCTCTGGGTTGATGCATCCGACATTGCAGCCGGAGCAGTCATTCACCAGATCGTCGACGACAAGGTGCAACCGCTGGGATTTTTCTCCAAGAAGTTCGACAAGGCGCAACTTCGATACAGCACGTACGATCATGAGCTGACGGCGATTTACCTTGCGGTGCGACACTTCCGTTACATGCTGGAAGGACGGAGCTGCCACATCTACACCGACCATAAGCCGATCATCTACGCCTTCCGTCAGAAGCTCGACAAAGCCACCGTTCGTTACGAAAGGCTTTCGTGACGCTGCTCTGCAAGCGACACACAACCTTTCCCATCCTGGCACACGTGCTACGGCTAGACTGATGACGCAGCGATTCGTCTGGCCCGGCATCCGGAAGGACAGCATCGCCTCTCGCCAGGAGCTGCTTGCAGTGTCAACGGTCAAAGGTGACGCGCCACACACAGTCACCCGTTACCCGCTACTCGACACCGGATTGTCGGTTCTCGCACATCAACATCGACATTGTTGGCCCGTTTCCACCAAGCAATGGTCAACGGTACTGTCTCACCATCATCGACAGGTATTCGCGATGGCCAGAAGCACTTCCAGTTCCTGACATGACTGCACCGACGATCGCTCAAGCTCTTGTCACTGGATGGATCGCTCGCTTCGGTGTGCCGCATAACATCACGACAGACCAAGGACGCCAGTTTGAATCGTCCATTTTTTCCATTTGGGCTTCGATCGAGTTCGGAATGAACCTCCGGTAGAAGTTGATTAACGCCAAGAAGCTCTTCAACTCCTTCACGGTCATGGGTGGCTTGAAGTTTTGGACGACCTCAACTCGTTCGGGCAATGGTCGAATCCCCTCGGCGGAGACGGAATGTCCAAGGAAGGTGATTTCAGACCGGCCGAATTCGCACTTCGCCACGTTTATGGCCAGGTTGTGTTGCTTGAGCCGTTCAAACAGTTGTCGCAAATGGTTCTTGTGTTCTTCGGGCGACGATGAGGCGATGAACAAATCGTCGATATAGGGAAAAATAAAGTCCAGCCCCCGAACAACCTCGTGGATGAGCCGTTGGAATGTCTGGGCAGCGTTCCGCAATCCGAATGTCATGTAGGAGAATTCGAAAAGTCCAAACGGCGTCGTGATTGCCGCCTTCGGTATGTCGTCCGGGTGGATCGGGACCTGATGGAATGCCTTCTGCAGATCAACTTTAGTAAAAATAGTTTTACCTTGCAGAATCGTCGTAAAGTCCTGAAGGTACGGAAGCGGGTAACGATCGGGTACGGTCTGAGCGTTCAGGGCACGATAATCCCCGCACGGGCGCCAAGAACCATCAGCTTTCTTCACCATATGCAGCGGACTGGCCCAGTTGCTGCTGGACGGCCTGCAGATCCCGAGTTTCATGAGATGTTCGAACTCGGCACGGGCGGCTTCAAGCTTGTCCGGTGGCAGACGTCGTGGCCTGGCGTAGACGGGCTGTCCGGTGGTCTCGATGCGATGAACTATCGATGATTGGCTTTCCGTGCCTGATGGAGCGCGTCGTGTGATGCTTTGGTAGTCGGCCAACATTTCAGCGTACGGTGATACTGAACTGAATGTTTTAATGGAGTACTCACTCGTTTGCGCAAGCACTCCGGCCGATTCGAGAGTTGTGGTGTTGTCGATCAGGCGGTTGCGTATGAGATCGATCAACAAATCGAAATTACAAATGAAATCTGCACCGATAATTCCAGAAGTGACGTCAGCGATCAGGAATGTCCACAAGAACTCACGACGAAGTCCAAGATTCACCTTCAGAAGAGCTTCACCGTAGACCTTGATTGCTGTCCCGTTGGCGGCGAACAACTTCATCGTGGTTGGCTTCGTACGGCTTGAACTAGAACCTCTTGGAATGACCGACACATCGGCCCCGGTGTCGATCAGAAACTGCATGCTGGTGGTCGTGTCCGTGATTTTCAGGCGAAAAATTTTGTTCGCGTCGTCAGAAAGTTCGCCTACCTCCAACGACGAATCCAACATCTGGCGTCACTGTTTGCTCGGTGTGCCAGACGACGATGGCTGGCCGAATGAGCACTGTTTCCGACACTGCCGCGCGTCATGTCCAAAAACACGATGGTACCAGCACTGTTCATCCGACGGCGTTTTATCACGGGAAACGAATGTTGACTTTTCACGACCACGTGAGCGTGAACGCGATCGCCCTCGATAACCGCCGGCACCACGTACAGAAAATATTTTTTCGAGTTTGCTCGATAGCTGTGCAATTTCACGATGAAGGGCTTCGATGGTGCCTTGCGTTGGTTTATCCGCCACGTGTGTTGATGACGATGGTGTCTGCTGCGCCTTCATGTCGATGGCGTGGATGTTACGAAGACCCATCGAATCGACGATGGCATCCGCGATAGTCGTCTTCTCAGCGGCGTCACCCTTTGATGCGATCACAGCAGCTTGAGCGTGGGGTGGCAGTCTAGTAGTCCACAAATCCATCAGCACCGTCTCACCGAGAGAATTTCCAGCAACACGCTTCATCTCGTTGAACAGCTGGCTGGGTTTCATGTCTCCGAGCGGCATGTCCGACAGAACTCGCTGCAAACGTCGCTGCTGGGTGTCGGCAAAATGTTCCGTGAGCTTCTTCTTAATGTACGGGTACTTCTCGGTGGCCGGCACATTGTCGATTATCGAACGCAGCTCCGTTAATTTGTTCGGAGGGACTTGCGCCATAACAATATTAGCGCCGAAACCAGAAGCAGCGAACCAGAATTCCAACGAGAGGAAGTACGACTCGATATTCGAATCAGTTTTACTCGGCGGTTGGAGACGAGGTGAACTGATTGATTCTAACTTCACAGGGGGTTCTGGCTCGGGCTCAGTCATGATGCTGCGACGGAATCATTTTATCGACTAATAACTAATTCGAGCGCGATAGCAGAATTCTTGCTTTAACTACGAACGTCGGGGTCACCACTTTGGCACAAGGGCCATAAAAAGACTGTGTTCACTTCGAGTGTATACAAAAAACTATTTATTCAAAGCCCATCTACGCGCTATATATACAGAGTACGGTCAATGTTATTTGACCGGTCAAGTCAGGGAAAACAATCCCGTTTAGAAATTGGGTGCAAAAGGCACAACAAAGGATTATTTGTTTAATTGTTGGCCCCGATCGAGTGCGTGAGATGATGATGACTCGTTCGCACGGTCGATGATTGTTTGTCGTACCGGTGATGCGACGATGATGATGCTACATACCTAAAAACTCTGGTCAAAGGATGAAATATAGGAAACTGTTTCAATTTTCATAAAAAAAATACCAAAATTTGTTTGAATTTTTTTTTTCAATTTCCTATACTTCATCTTTTGACCAGAGTTTTTAGGTATAATAGTTTTTAATTTATAATTATTTGTAAAAAAATCAACAAAATTTGGGCCTTTTTTTGGTCTTTTTCAAAAAGTAGTCTAATTATTTTTTTCGCTGCTACCTGGGATGGTGCTGCCAACGACCAGTCGATTTGGCATGAAATTCGTCTATAAATATATTTTCTATAGTTTCACCAATAAAATGGGTTCATTGCTCTCAAAAATGTATTTTTAAAATTTTTTAAAAATTATATGAATAGCCCTTACAATTTCCAACAAGCCGTCCATACATCGGAGGATGAGTACTTTTACAGGGGAAAAGTTTTTCTAACAACAACTTTCTCATATTTTCTTTGAAAAAAAATCAACTAATAGTTTACTGGACAAAGTTTTAGATCTCATTAAAATATAAACTTTCGTCGAAGACGTCAACTTTCTATCTTTTATAGTTTCTGGAATATAGGGCATTTTTGTTTGGAGACCCCTGAGAAAATTATGTTTTACTAGTTACATTTTTGTGTATAAATTCTAGCGTTTGACGTTTGCGTTTGACATGTTTCTAAATAGAAAGAAACTAGCAGAGCATGTAAATCGTGATATTTTTTACATAAAAATGCTTTGAAATCAACATTAATAGTAATTTTTAAAGAAAAACATGAAAAAGATGTTGCTCGAAAAACTTTTTTCCTGTAAATGTGCATATTTTCCAATGTGTGGAAGACTTGTTGGAAATTGTTTGTTTGGTTATTGTCCAGCAGCGTAAGATGTGAATCTTTTTAAAAATTTGCTACCTCCGGTTTTGAAATTGGTACAGTTATAATTATAATGTAACCTATTGTATGGGCTATTCGTATATATTTTATCAGAATGTGAAAAAAACACGTTTTCGAGAAAAAGATTTTTAATTGTCAAAATTTTTTTTCAATAATTTTTTGCTCAAAAATTTGCGTTAGGCACTAGTCGTGCTACGATTTTTCTAATGCCCAGAACATCAACCAAAATATGACGAACGGTCTCGTGCAAGATATTTATTTCACGGGCTAGCTCTCTCAAAATTAAATTACGATTTCCAAGCACCATTCCATTTATTTTGTCGATGTTTTCATGAGTTCAAGGGGTGGATGGTCGCCCTTGACGTGGCAAATCGTTCATCTCTTCTCAAGGGTCTTAGAATGTCTGATATCATTCATACATCTGCGTTTTGGACATAATTCAGTCACCAAATTCTGCAACATTTCCAATTCTGCAACATTTGTTTTGGCACAAGAAAATCACATAATATCTATATATATATACCAACAGAATTATCCATATCGAAAAACACCGAGCAAAAAAAATGTTAACTTGTTCTTAATGACGCTGTAAACAAACTAAATGACAGATCGCGCTCAAAATATGAAAGATGTTCAGAAGGATTCAAAATTACAACTTCCCGGTATATATTTGACAGAAAGTAGTTCCATTTATTTTTAACAGAAAAAGTTAATCACAGGTCCATTCTCCATAAAACCGTGAATTGTCATCAAACCATCGGGGAAGGTGTTTGCGTCAAGTTTGCGTTCCAACATCGCTTTCGAACTTCGGTGATTTTTGTGCTGCGACTCTGATAATATAGAAGAGCACAAACGTATCGCGTACGCGCACAGCGACGAGACAAGATGGTGAATGACAGTGCATAAATCTTTTGACAAAGGATACGCAGACCAAGAATAACTTGTATAAATGAGCCGGGACTTCTCTACATGGGAAATTTTATACAAAACAATTCATTGAAATTCATTGCGTAAAAATCATCCGATTAATAATGGTTTTTCTACAATCTAATAATTGAGTAATTACCGGACATCGCTACCTGCTCCAGTCAACGGCTTCGAAGAAGTTTGTTTTGATCTTCTAATCGGCCATTTTTTGGTAGACTAAAGGGAAGTGAATTTTGAAATTGAATAATTAAATATGTATAGAATACTACAAAGAAGATGAAAAACAGGACAACTTTCAGTTGCTGCGTAGTATCCGTGCGGATTGCACTCACCTAAATCGTTCGCTTTTAAGGAAAAAATCGTTGCAGTACGACATGCAATGATACTTTGGAAACAATTTTTGTTTGCGCGTAGTCCTTGAAAACCAATTTTTATGTGTGAAAAAAGTGAAAAAAGTTAAAAAAAAAAAACAGATTATATCGCCATTCCGTCAAGGCTTACAAACTGTTTAATTATATTATCGAAATGTAAAATAATGTGAAAAAATAAGTTTTTGATAATACATTTGATAATAAACATATTCCTAATCTATTTATTGTGGCTGGTATCGTTTAATTGTAATTTTTCTGGTTCCTCCATATGCAAGACTTCATCTTTCTGTTGGACGATTCGGTCTTGCAGTTCATGTGAATGGTGTGTCTGGATCTTCACACGATATTTTGCGTTCGGGATTCTCAAAATAGATCCATCTTCCATCAATAAATCCATGTTACAATGAAAAAAGACATTTTGGAAGACATTTGAACATTTACTATAGGTGTGCTATAGATTTTTTTGTATCATTTGTATCGTCTTTATAATTTGTTCGAGTTCAATTCGGCAAGAAAAGAAAACACAAACAGGGAGAAAATGCTCATGGAATCGTAAAACGTTTCGATTTTCAATGAGTGGAAATTGTTTTGTGGCTTATTTTCAGTATTGAAGTGACCAAATGTTCAAGCAACAATCTTAAGTTTTTTCCTAGGAAGCAGAATATTTATTAGTCAAATACTGTTTGATTGCAGACTATTTTTTTCGTTGCAAGTTAGGAACTGAAGAAGATCAGCGTAACTCCGCGTCGAATCTGCCGACCGTTGACCTGACCCTCTCCGTTTTTTTTTTTAAATTTTGTACATATGGTGGCAGTCATCCAAAATCACAGTTTTCATTATCATTCGATCAATTTTAATTACGACTGATTTTTTATAAGGGCGTATGTAGAAAAATTAAACTTTTTTTCAAAAAACTGCAGCTCAAAATCAAGATGCCTGATTAAAATTCGACGTATGGCAAACTTGTTATTAAAAAAAATATTGAAAAAATTATATTATTAAATTATTGAACTATTTAGTAAGATTGATACATTAAATATACTGTTAAAAATTATTACTCAAAAACTGATTTTTAAAAATATATATATCTATTGAAACCCTTCCAATTCAACAAATTTTGACATACGGTGATGCGGTGTCGGACTCTCTAAAATAGAGATATAAATTTTAAAAATTTTATGAAATTTCAATACTTTTAGAAATCGTAAGGAAAAGGAATTTGCAAGATATTCTACATGAAAAACTGTATACAACGTTTTATCCTAGGACTAACCGTTCTCGAGATATAACCAATTTCATCTTCTTCTTCTTCAATGGCACTAACGTTCCTAGAGGAACTTCGCCGTCTCAACGTAGTATTACTTGCGTCATTTTTATTAGTACTTAGTTGAGATTTCTATGCCAAACAACACGCCTTGAATACATTCTGAGTGGCAAAGCTCTAGAATACGCGTGATCACAGTGCAAGTCGGAGGAAATTTCTTTGACGAAAAATTCCCCCGACCAGAACGGGAATCGAACCCGAACACCCGGCATGTTAGTTATGACGCTAACCACTCGGCCACGGGTGCACGCAAATAACCAATTTCGTATAATAAAAATAATGTTTGTGAAATTTTTATACAGTGTCGGCACCTCATTCGTAATGCCTAGCAGCAGTGTGCATTCTATATTATTTCACGAACACAATTTTCGCAGAGCGATTGAGCAATTAGACGACATACTGTTTCTAAACTGTTTCCAAGATTCTGAAGATCGGCCGATGGTGACAACATAAGTTGCACGAAAGACAGATGGAGAGACGCAAAATATGTTCGAAATTTTTCTCACGTGACTCACTTTTGACTCGACTAAACCTAATCAATATCCATCCGCATTTGCTGGGTTCAATCTATAAGAACTTACTGAACTTACTTCCCCTAAAAAGCTCATTATTTTTCCGAAAAAGTTCTTCAGATATAAAGTCGTCGGTGGATTCATCTAATTATTATAAATTATTAATCTTCAGATGACACTTAGAGACGTAATACTTTGATAATACAGTAAGATCAAGCCAGTGTTTTTAATGACGTATTTTATCACTTCACACTCAATCACAACCATTCTGTTCAATGCTTGAATGCTACAATGATGAATGCCAAAAATGCTAATTCCCTAAAAATTCTACCATAATTTTTGATTTGGTCTTATGAAAAAGGTCTGCTCGTAATGCCAACTCTAAAAAGATGTTTATAGCCAAAACCACCGTTCTAGCGCAAGTGTTCTCTCCTGATTTTCGGTTATGGATCACAATAATGATGCCATTTCAAAATTTTCGCATTAATTTGATAAAACTGCAAGCATCATCGTTTCAATTCATTACCGTAATACCATTGGATAGTATTCGAAACGGCATCAGTAGTGCAAAAAGGAAATTCATACCTTACTTATCACTGCCCATTACTCACTCGACCCATCACAGAGCGCTATATCATACATCAAACGATAGTAGAATTTGTCGCTATCATCAACATTCAAAACCAGCACACACACACACACTCCCCCGTTGGTCTGACGAGGCTAGGCATCCAACTAGTAGTAGAATTTACGAGTGGTGGGGGAAACGACTAGAAAATTTATAATCCAGAAATGAGCAAATTCCCACGCCTGCCTGAGCCGCAGCGAATTGTGACATATTATCGCAATCTACACATTTACCACCATTTACGATGATGACGACGGCGCAGCAGTTTTTCCAAACCAGCAGCTTTATTCCACTCCCTCCCGTAATCCTTGGGGCAACAGCGCTACCACTGCCACTGGAAAGGAGTGGTAGTTTGCATACTGTTCATCACGTGTCAGAAAACTTTCCACCAGTCGCTGAGTGGTAGAAGTTATGGCATAGACCATAACTTCAGACCAAACAGTGGGGATGCAGAGAAATAAAAAAAAGTTAAACTATGCAAAAATTGTGATATAGTTTAAATCGTTTTTGCTGCCCCAACTTCTCACACCCAGGCTTAGCCTCTGACAACCATCGGCTGGCTGGTTATCAACCCGAGTTGGATGTTTAGCTTTGTGATTAATTTTAATTCCCATTTGTTGATGCTATGAGGCGATGCGACGACTGTTCAAAGTATTAAAATTTTCCCATCCACACAGGTCACCGTCGCTACCCAAACCGGACACGAATCGCCCGATCTACCGTTCGATCCAGATAAGATGACCACGGACAAGCACTGCTATGAGTGCAAAGTGCGCTATCGGGATCCCAAGCCGCAGGATCTGGTCATGTATTTGCACGCCTGGAAGTATAAGGTGAGTAGTTGTGGTTTATCTTAGTCGTTTCCATCCCGGGGAAACTGGTTGATCGATATCTTCCGGAACCCCGGAAACATGCAAATAACGACATACGTATCATTTTGAGTCATTTTAATCTAAAACCATTATGCATCGCCATGACGGGGGAGGAATGAGACTTGTGATGATGTCATTTGCGGCAGAATCATTCGGGATGGAGAAAATGATGAAGATGAAAAAAAAATCCTCCAGTCGCAAGCACATTAGCACTTTCCGTCACGAATCCTCCCGAGTTCCCCGAGTGCAGCTCCAGAGCCGGGAGCTGTACGTGCTCAAATGTGCGCAGATTATCGTGACATTATAATTAAAATTTAAAATTGCCACCACACAAGAACGACGATTCGTCGTTTCCTTTCACACGTGTGACTCTCCTCTCCTGTGAGGGGAAAGTCGGCACGCGGAAACGCGGACTTTGACTAAAATGTGAAAATTATCGCTGGACAGTTGTTAGACCACACATGTGCAATTGAACTTGACAGTGCATCTGTGTTTACATATCCTACTTAACGAAATGATACAATTGGGAAGAAACGTGAAGATGGAAATGCCACCCACGGAAGAAATTAAAGCCGGTGGAGCATTATATAAGTGGTTTAAGCATATTTTATTTATCGTCTGTTTCCCGGACGAATGAATTTGTCTTTTTTTACAAATTCCTTCTTGTTCTTGCCGGACATGTTTACCGAAATATAACATTGGGACGATTCAAACGTTTTACATAGAATAAAGTGACCAGATGGTCAAAGACCTAACGCGGGACACCAGCCAAAAAAAACGTTCTGTGAACAAAAGCTAAAGAAGTACACAAAAATCGAAAAATAGTTGAAAACACTGGTGTCATTTGTCATTTATTCGTTAAATTCTTAACTTGAGATATAATTACATTACAACATATTCCTTTGGAGCTTTCAGATCAAACATATTTTTCTGCTCCGTGTACTTTACGTAGAAGTGAAATATTGTTAGAGACGTTTTTACTAAATTCTTCGCACGTGTCCTGGAAATTAAACCTGACTTGTAATATTGCTTTCAACGTATCGACAGTTAGTTGTGATTTTTCGGTGGTCCAAATCTTGTTTACGCTCGAAAAAACTCGTTCAGTCACAGCATTTGTACCTGGCAAGCACAATGCGAATTCTACAATTTTCTCCAGATTACCGAATGGAATATGATTATTTTCGAAGTGTTTGAAAATTTCTACCCATCTTTCATCGATTTTAATATTATTGTCATTCCAATTTGAAATTTTCTCATCTGTCGCGTATTTCTTCGTGTACGATACTTCATCAAACAACTCTGTCTCTTCTTTATCAGCAACTACCAGATCTTCTGGCTTATTTAAAACACGGATATATTCAAAGCTCTCTTGAACAGACTGCCAATTGATAGCATTTTTGAGGTTCACCCATTTCAGACAATCAACATGATCAAATTGTGAAACTCGTACTTCAAAATAGTCAATACATTTCTGATAAAAGTTAATTACATTGGACTTGAATGATTTTGATTTTGAGCAACCATTTTCCTCAAGAACTTTCAGTTGATTTCGTACATTTGGTGGCAGAAACTGATGACTTAATCTTTCACGGAGCTTAAACATGAGATCGTTAATTTCAGATACAACTTCTATGATTGTAACATTGTCACTCTCGATATTCTTCACAGTACTATGAAATACTGCAGCCTGACTATACATAAAATACAACCACATTATAGAACATTCATCTTCAAAAAAGTCGCGAAGAACTCTGGAGCAAACATTTTTAACACTCGTTCGATTGCTGGCATCAGAGCTAACCACCTCGTCTTACTATAGCCCAGAATTTTCATATATTCTACTTCTGCATCCACACAAAAATCTTTCAGTTTCTCAACTCTAACGGTATATATATATAAAAATGACTATAAATCTTGATCATGATGCCCTCTACATCTACGGGAAGTTGATCTGCTGCCGCCTGAATAGTGTTGCTCACGATATGAGCAGCGCATCCTACACCTATTATCGGTTTTTTAAGCCGATCCTTCAGCTTGGCGTAAACTTTGTTTGCACCTTTCCTAAGAAGGCCGCCAAAGTTCGTGTTGGCATTATCTGCACAAATCGCTATTATAATTAACCATATCTGCATATTATATTTGCACAAAATTTCAAATATTGATGTCGCTATGATATCAGCTGTCTCGCCAGGAAGTGACACAAAATCCAATAACTTGACTTGTATTCCACGCTTGTAATCGAAAAATCGAATGACGGAAGGAAACAGTTTTATGTCTTTATGAGTCGAAGCATCGGAAAAAAATGTGAGGCAATTTATGTACTCCATGCTGTTTATTATTTGCTCAACAGAATACGGAGCCAGAACATTCGTTGCAATCGCTTCCGTTTTTGTGCGACCGCAAAAGAACTTTGGCTCAAAGAGAGAGCGAACTAGCTTTGATGTGCAGTCCATCGATCGAAAAGATTGACTGTGCATTACAGTGTGATATGTAAAGACAACCTCGGCGTGAGCAAGCTGCTGTTCTTTCACACCAAAATCAGCTCTACGGTAAAAATCACTAACTTTTGACGAAGTTGCGCCCGCTTCCAGCGCTTGCTTATGCTTCTCTGTCGATATATGCCTCGTAATATCGGTTCTGCCTCCAGATCCGATGAAAAACTCACTGGTACAGGTTTCACAGAATACATTTCCAGTAACTCTTGACTTTTTGAGGAAAGGGAATTCATGTCTCAGCTCGTCAGTAAACGAACACTGACGCTTTTTCGACATGGTTGATGGGAATCTGTAGAATGATTATCTGATTGAAATGATTTTAACATGAAGTTTTAAAAATATTACCTTGCAAAAATAACAATTTTTTTCTCTACTATTTCTTTCTAAAACTCACGTAATTTGTCACTCCGAAGTTCGCCAAAATCTAGTTGAGTTTTAAGTAAAAACGTTGCGATTCTACGATTAAACTGAACCATTTATTTTCTCTTCTCAATTCACGCACCATGTTGAAAGTGAAAGACGTAAAAAAACGGATAAAACTGTTTGAAAATAGTGTAGCATAAAACTAATATATATCAGTAGCAAGGTAAGGAAGGAAAGACATTGCAGGAGTGTTAGTTACACCTGATCGCTACATTTTGTAACGTATAGAGATGCTACAGGCACAAACTTTGTAACGTATCCTATGTAATGTTGAAATATAATGAAATCGCGGGACATTTTCGATTTTTTTGACAAACGCGGGACTTTTCGCGGGACGTAATCTAACGCGGGACATTTTGCTAAAACGCGGGACTGTCCTGCGAAACGCGGGACTGTCCTGCGAAACGCGGGACGTCTGGTCACTTTAACATAGAAATATGTATTTATCACAAGTGTAGTAACATGATTATTTAGTACTCTCAGCAATACTGAGTTTTTGGTCACTGAAGATAAACTGAAAAAATAATGCACTAGAAATATTTCTTGTAGAATTTATCACACTCAAAGAAATTGTAATTTATGTGAGTCTAACAACCTCAATGGTTTTTTTTTTTTTTTTTTTTTTTTGTTTGAGAAGGTATAATTTTAGGAGTTTCACCATTTTTGTCCACTTGATGTTAACACTTTCGTCGGAAACTTAAAAAAAATATTTCCCGAAAAATGTATAACTTTGAATACTGCTTGAATTGAATCAATGATTTCGGATTTGAGCAGTTTAGCAGTTATTACCTGTTTACCTCAATCGCAAAGCTTGGTTTACGTGTATTTTTTCGACCTCTCGATCAATTTTACGAGCAATTTCCCCAATTCCAAATTTTTCATGGTGGGAAGCTTTAATTCGCTCTTTATCTTTCTTGGTAAACACTTTTATCGTCGGGTTGCCAAGGTTAATTAGATTTGCTATTGAGGTGGTTAGCAACAAATTATATTAGTCTACAAAAAATTTGAAAAAAAAAACAGGAAAAAATTGATTTTTTATTTCTTCCCGAAATGTTTGTCTACTTCATCTACACACACCCATATGAAAATTTGTTCGAAAAATATTCCAAAGTTGTTACTTCAAAATGAGGTATATGCCATCTTCTTACGTTGATTTTCCACGTAGTTACAGCATTTCTCCAAATCAAAAAATCAGAATTTCGACTTCGCAGTAAGTGTTCCATCTAACAGAGTGACAAAATCTTGAACAACAATTTTATCTGCTAATGTTTTCATGTTATTGGTAAAATTCAGCGGAAATGCTAGAAAGTTTAATGAAAAATGATTAATTCAATTCAATGTATTCAAATAACAAGTTTTTTTTTTTTTCACTCAAATCACAACAGTTTAGAACTACCTTTGGGTTAATTTGATAGAGAGTAAATTGCTCCACAAATACAGATGAACTATTTTGATGTTTGTTTTTCGACCAAAACTTGAAATTCGAGCGAGTTTCAAATCCGATCGAATTTCGGAAAATGAGTGAATAGTTTGGTGTCAAAAAAAAAAGAATCATAGAGCAATTTAAGAGGGTTTATTAAGTTGATAAAAACGTTAAAGTTCGTTATGAATGTTCAGAAGTTTGCCCAAATCTACATCGAAGTCTTTGTATAGTCCAAATATGCCTTTCATGGTATTTTCTTATCACTTAGCTTTTCACTCAGCACTGCGATGAACGTAGAGAAGCAATTCCGTTTTTGTAATTACTTAAATGTGTGCATTTGAATCTTCAAGATGATAATGAAACAATCAGATTAGAGGTGAAATAAAAATAATATTGATTCGCAGCACTTTCACTCATCAAATTCGACATCAAATCATTCATCGTACTAAACATTTACTTATAACGTTGGTGTTAGTGAAAACAAAATTCAGACTTGAAATAACCAGTTTTTTTTTATAATCATCAATTAAACAAATGAACAGTTCATGTTTATAGTACGTTATCAATGCTGACTATACTTCTACAGATTAAATGGTATGCACCCAATGATTTAACGGTTTAGATGAATATTCAATCCAAGTTCAATAAATCACATCGATATATCTTTTTAAACTTATTTCATATTTTATTCTTTATTTGCTAATCTATAAGTTTAGATCTATTTGATTCTCTGGCAAATTAATCCAACAGTCATATTTATCAATCGGCACCAGAATCAAAACTGTTGGTAACGCAACGTCGACCAGCGAGCCTATCACAACCCTGATTTAGACCAAAAACGTCAGCCGCCCCCACTGACTGAGAGATGACCGGAAACCATCCAAACAAAAAGAAAATTTACTGATAGATCCCGTGTGTGACAGATTGCGAGTGCGAAAAAGAAATTTATAAATTGAGGGGCTTAGAATGCAATTTTTCTTTAGTTAATAACTCAACTAAGCTTTTGACCTATCTTCCACATTGTCAAATATAACTTGGGATGCTATGTTATGACCAAAAGGGAGAGTCGATATAGAGAAATCGATCAAATCACTTACACCCCTTTAATTCTAAGACACTCAATTATAATTTAAATTGAATTTAATTATTGTTAATTTCTATAAGTTTATATTTCTGGTAAGAGTCACATCTAGTTTCCGCAACATTTAATCAATCGCATCTAAAACCTCTCCAGAACAGTATCTACGACTGGTAGGATAATATAAGAATTGTAACATACATTTGGAAAGATTTCTCCAACACATTGGAATAGAATCCTTCAAGTCTACATAGTTGAATTGTTGCACGATAGCGAAAAGCTACTACAGTGAGTAGAACTCTCATGAATGTTCGTTCTAATTTGAATTTTTTCTTTATTGGTAGGATTTTGTAAATCTCTTTCTAAAATTCAATAACGATTTCACGAAATTGGAAGCCGTTGTTGTCTATCGCCAACAAAAACTGTTTTAAATACAAGATCCTTTTGTGATTTTTGGATTCTTTTCTCCTCTGTTTGACGCTGAAGCTTCAATTACTTCATTTGATGGATATAATTATACAGTAGGGTACCAATGAGTGTATGGGAAACAATCGACCCTAAAATTTTAAAAAGTTACCCCGTACAAAATGTTCACCATCTCGAAAAAAAACCCTATGCGAAATTTCCGCTCAATCGGGCCTAAGGAAGAGTGGCGCAAAGCGGTCAATGTTTGAGTTTTTGGAAAATCGAAAAATCAGAATCAGAAAATCGGGGTTTTAAAAAAATGGATGCCAAATGTCTAAAAAGTGCGACGTCAACATCTACTGTCATCTCGAAAAAAATTGCATGTTCGATTGAGCTGATATTTTGCAAAGGGTGTTTTTTCGAGGTGATGAACATTTTCCATGGAATAACTTTTCGAAATTCGAGATTTTCATTGGCACCCTATTATACAGCCATTCCATGCAAAACCGATATAGTGGTGTTAGCAAAACCCATTCCGGAGTGTAAAAATGCATGGGGGTATAAAAAGTACTGCCGAGATCTGGAATGCCGATTTTCCCAACTTATTGGTTTCGGAATCTGTGTTAGGAAAACATTCCGATTTGCAAAAGTGCAAATGAGTACAAATGTACTCGCTGCTTGCTTCTATTTTGCAATGCCAGTTTCCCCAGACACCATGGTTTTGAAGTCTGTGTTAGGGAAATATTCTGATTTGCAAAAACGCAAACGAGTACAAAAGTACTCGCTGCTTGTATCTATTTTGAAATGCCGATTTCCCTTGGCTCCATGGTTTTCAAGTCTGTGTTAGGGAAACATTCAAATTCGCAAAAGCGCAAACGAGTACAAAAGCACCAGCAGCTTGCCACTATTTTGCAATGCCGATTTCCCCAGGCTCCATGGTTTTGAAGTCTGCTTGTATCCATTTTGTAATGCCGATTTCCCCAGGTTTCATGGTTTTGAAGTCTGTGTTAGGGAAACATCCATCCATTCCTGCGATGGTACCACAATCGCTATAATTATAACTGAGTGGATTTCCGAGGGGCGCTCGCTTATATACCTATTGGTTATTTCAATAGCAATTTCTATTTTACGGCTATTGAAACAAGTTTTTGGATCAAAAAGTAACAAGTATATAACGCGTAGGCATTTTATCTTTCGGATGAAGTGTTTATCATACCATTTCGTTCAGTTGTTTAGGAGCTATTAACGCTCAAAATCTCGGTCTCCGGCGTAACGCTTTCGTTTTCGAAACTTTGATTTTACACCCCGGTATAGAAATGAAAGACGTAGTCCTACGTCAAAAGGTCTTTCAGATTTTTGGATATGTTATGCAAAAAATCCTCAGCTTTAAAGAAAAAATATTTAAAAAATACAGCAATCATAGAACTATTTAAAAACGAATTAAATCAATAATAACGAAATTGAAATTTTCTGCAACTGTTGTATTTTTTGTAACGGACCAGCTTATTGGTTTTATTTTTATTTTTATTCATTTCAGTATAAATGATTTTTTCAGCTTCAAGCTGCCACACTGCCTTAATTATTTAATTAAACGAGTTTACTGTAATGAATGAATGCAGCATTGAGTGGAGTTTATAACTTCGCTGCTATTCAAACTTTGAATATCAAAAGCAACAAATTGATATTCTTTTCATTCGAAACGACATTCACGAACGAACTTTGCCAGAAATAGCGCAGGATTTTATTTGGCGAAACGGTAACAACAGCACATGCAGACTGGATACAACGAGTGTTTGTAGCTACCGCCAAGTGTTTTGTGACATCGGGAAATTTCTCAAGGCAATTCCGAACACGGTATCCGGCAGCTGCAATGAAACACGGGCTCATAAAACATTTGGATAGTGACAAGCAAAAAACCGCGAACGATCCCTAAACGCTGTATTGCAATTGATAAACAATTGCTTCTAGACTCGATGGTCAAATGGATTACATATCATAATCTTCCTGTTGCCTGCGTTGATTTGGAGGGCTTAAGCAGCAGTACAATCCGAACTAAACAAAAACCAACCGCACACAGCTGCCCCAGGTTAAAAGTAAACAACAGCTGATATTAATTAGGCTCAAATGAAAATTCAATTCTGACATCTCCATTAATCAAGATGAATATGACACTGGGTGGAAAAATAAACTTCAAAACATATTGAAGAACAAAAGTTCATTTGCTCATATTCACTGGTTGTCTGGATCTGCCATTTTGATTTTCATTTTGAGTATATAGGTTTCCAATGCAACCTAGCCCGAAAATCCAAGCATTCGAGCTGAGTGAAGATGATTTTTTTCAACACTGCTTAAAACCACCGTGCGTTTGCTTCAAGTATTCACACAAAACACCACCCGTCTCCATTGTCCAATTTGCCTTCATCGACATCGAAAAAACGCTTATGCTTATGTTTTAGAATGAGCGAATTTTTCAGCTACACAATTGGTTCTTGCGAAATGTTTTCGTTCACATTAGATAAAAATCATGTGAATCTGTCAAATTATTGTCCTTACAACGAAAGCAAGTTGTACGAGATTGGTGGAATAAATTCATATTACTCACAAATGTGAGTTCAGGTATATCCCGAATTCGATACAGTTCAGTTTTAGAAAGTTCAGTAGAGTATTCGGGAAATTATTTATCAACCTGCAGCAAGCATGAATGTTGCTTACATCGTTCCATCGATGTAAAGCTGATCGAAATTTTTTATATCATGTTGCACCTATCTTGATTGTCTTGTTTCAACTTTCTGATGTGGACAGAGACAACTGTCAAAGCAACGCGAATTCGTATTTTATCGCAGCAAAAACATGAGAAGTTCTATCTTTTTTCGCTCTTTCGCAAGAGATTCCGCGCTTCGTTCTGATTGGTTGGCGAAAATAGTTCGCAAAAATTCGCGTAAATTTGTCGTTATTGTGAAGGGTTGAAAAACAAGCTTTACTAATGTGCACCTCCTTTCTTTCTTATTCCAGGGTCCCGGCTGGGAGTACGAAACCGGTCTGCCCGAGTGGGCCCGCGTCGACTGGACCGAGAACGATTTCGAATGAATGCCAACCGGGGCGGAAGTCTACTGCTAGACTGAATTCGATTCAGTGCCGGGCGACGGTGGGAGATGATGACGGAGTGTATGGGTGAGTGGGTGGGTGGGTGCCTGTGTAATTGTACGAGTGCGTGAAATGCCACACCGATCATCGGTGGTGGTGGTGGCAAACAAATAATGGAGACCAAAATGGATGTGATCATTATCCTGTTCGTTTTGCTTTTTGTTTTGTGCCCGCTCCCAAACATCATATGCGCGAGCGAGCGAAAGTGGTGTGAGCATGACGGAAGCAGACATAAAAGACAGATTTTTATATAGCAGCTAAAGCAAAGTTTGGCGCGACCAAAACTAAACAGTAATAATGTGTTGATTCGCCCCCCGCCCAAGCCAGCAGGATGGCGACGGCGGCGGGGATACAGTTTCTAGAAAGTTACGAACAAGAAGGAGGCGATGTTAGGATTGAAGAAGAAGAGGAAAAATTTCTAATGGATAGTATTTAAGTTTTAGTGTAATCAAAGGACGGCAAAGGACGAAATTGCATAATAGAACAAAGCAAGAATATTATGTACAGCAGTAGTGGATACAAAGACGCTTTTTATACACACATACTTTTGATAGCTGAAGAGGTCTATACACAGCTGACGGAAGCGCGGAGAGGAAACGCAGCAGAAAAATTAAATTTACTTGAACTTTTTGGAAGCAGCGTATCAAATTCTCTCACTTACATAATTTGTGACATGGACGCCTCATTGTTTTTCGTGCCATTTTGACGAAAAACTAGATTGAATTTTAATACCCTTCGGTGGTTTGAATTTATTGGATGGCGCTGCGAGATACCAAACCATGTTCTTTTCATAAGCTAATGTTTGCCGATTTGAGAATTACCCCGATCGAATCCGGCTCTTCCGGTGGAAGCCACACTGGACGTAATGCAATTCGGTTGCTTTATCATCCCACTGGACTGCATTTAATTATGCTTGCGCCGCGGAAGCATAATTTGTAAAAATTATACGCTAATTAAACTTGGAAGAGCGAAGCAAAAAGGTAGCCAACCGCTGTTAGCCAATTATTTGCCGGTCTGAATTCCTCTCCGGTGCGCACTCGCCAGTTATTAAATTTAAATGCAATAAAATTTCGCACCTTCGATTGTTTGTATGTCGCGTGAAATGGGGAAAAAATGCAGGCAGAAAAAAAGCGCAAAAAGAGAAATGTTAAAATGAGATAACCAGACAATACAGCACATGGATGCAAGGAAGCCGACGCAAATATTTTTGAAAACAATGATAAATGAATTAAACATGAATAATGACATAGCTGTTATTGTGATGTTTTGTAACAGAAGTGGAAATAACGATATTTTTGTTCGGTATCGGATGACATTGTTGTTAATAACTATCGAGGTAGCGAATGAGAGGAACAAATTCACAAAAACCGAGTTCATTCGAACTTTTTTTTTAAATTGAAAACGATACAGAAGCATCCGAGATGGTGGATACGCATAATGTACATAGAGAATCATCCGTTGGGCCCATTTTAAATCGGTTTGTGGACACCAAACGGAACCGAGGGAGAAGATTGATTTATTCTCAAACTGTCGCAAGCTTCCGTCATATCTTTTTTGCCGCCGTGTTTGGTGTTGTTGAAAACAACCGCTGCCAGGAATACGTTAAAAACTTAAAAATGGATCGACGGAAAGATATAAAAAACACGCATCAAGGTTGAAGCTTTCATCCCGTTTTTCTTTTTTCTGTAACAGAACAGGAAGCGCGAACAAAACTCTAAAAAAGACATAATTTCATTTAGAAGATGAAGCAAAAACTACTCGGAATGTTATAACGAAGGAAGGATGTGAGAAAGCGCAGAAGAAAAAAAAGTCTTTCGTATATTTTTAATGTGTAAGTGTTAGGATCTAGTGTTGAGTTTTATTTTGTCCGCTCTTATCGATAGGAATGATATAAATCAAGCGCCGGAAGTTTTATGCGAACCTCTCCGAGGGGGCGACATCCCTTTGAGGTGTTGCGTCCAGCGCTCGAGTTAAACAGAAAGACATATACGGCTACGGGTGTCGTGCATGATTGCTTCCCTATTCTGATGAACACCCCTTGAATCCAAAAAAATGCCTAATCAAAATCTGACTTTCCCCTCCAATGTGAGATAACCATTAGTGGAAATATTTCCAAGAATTTCCCACTCAGCAGAGGAATGCGTAAATATAAATGTAACAAACTTCGGAAGCCTTTCGTTCAACCGTCTGAGATTCCAACCTCAGAAGGGTGACGACAGCCACTCTCCCCATTTTTTTTTTCTAGGCCTTCTTTCCGGGAAATAGCTTCTTCCATGTTCCATTTGATGAATAAATCGAAACCCGTAGCGAGTAGCATCCCAACATAAACGAAGAAAAGACAATAATTTTTATTTAATTACAAGCGCAATTATTTAGTTGTCGATTACTATATTTAATACTCTAGTTCATGTTGTTTTACGTTGTAGTTTGTAGTTTTGTTCTAGTACATCATGTCATTTCACAATTGCATCTTGCCACTAAATAACTCATTCAATACACAATCTGCTCTGTTGTTCTACGGTAGAAAATTCATGTTCTTACGTTGCTATTAGACCGTCGCTTTGTGTCTGTTTGTCTCTGTGCCTTCGGGCCACACTAAATTATACAGTTTTGGTTGCGTAAATCATTCACAATCATCATACATACATATTCTTAGTTAGTATTTGTTTGCTGTGTTTATCCAAAAGTTAATTCTCGTACGAGGGAAACAAATGTAATATGTTGAATAATAAAGTATAATTTGCCTCCAGGCGATTGTTTTTTTTCTTGAGTGTAGAATTTCTAGGGATTTTTTTTTTTCTGTCTAATTATAAATTATTTTATACGTTGTCGTATCAGTTTGTCCGAAATGTCCATGATTTAGAGATTATCACAATGAATTTTGAAAATTCCTTCCTTTCATTGTTATCGTTTATTGTTATTCGGCCTTATTCTGCGTGGCGTGTGAGGTGAGATGACAATTGTCACTTATGTCACGCGATTCCACCAGGCGTATGCCGTGAGAAATCTCACTTGAATGAACTCTCACTTTATTCCCGCTCTCAAATATACGTGACGATTGTCACATGAACTAAGATTTCTAGGTGACAATCGTCGACATGTCTTGAGGTGTCGACAGTGCATGAAAACAAATGAAAAATTGAAGAGGAATAATAAGTGTTTTTTGGGTCGTATAGAATCGATAGTAATGGTATTATATGTATCAATAAATTCAATTTATCTTCAATTTTCACAGTACGAGAGACAAATTGCAAGTAGTTTGTTTTTTTTTGTTGTTAAAGCGGTAGTGAGTCTGTTATTCCTCAATTGGACGAATAAGCACACCGAAATTATTTTCATTTCATGAAATCTATTTATTTTCTCTAAAATGTATCTATCACATGGATCTTGTGTTTCATCTATCTATCCGCGAGTCATCGTCACCGAACTGCATATCCATTTCAGAAGCCGTGGTATATGCCCGAGCCGGAGCCAGAGCAACAATTTAACACTGAGAGTGCAGAGAGCAGCAGCAACTACGACCAAAACAAACAAAAATGCTAAACTTTACAGGATGCAATCAACTGTTTCACCAAATCTAAATCAAATACCTGCAAATTCGGCAGAATGTCCTGATACACTAACAACAGGCCAGGTTAAATCAGATCTATAGATACGGTACTGACTGCAGCAAAACAAATATCTGACCTCTCTGAGCGAAACAAATAAAATTCTGGGATGCCAGATGTTTTTTCTCAAATATATGCGATAAAAATTTGAAATATTTGTAAATATGTGCTAATGTCTGACATACTGACCAGCTTCGTTTATCATATGGAATCAATAATGTTTTGTCACTATTTTAAATAGCCTGCAGCAGGAATAAAAGGTTGTGATAAAAGTTAAATGTCTGCAAATTCGTGAACACATGTGCGAATGTGGCATCTTTGATCAGATTTGGCAACCAGCAGAACGCCTTGTCACTTGCTGTTCATCCTCTCACATACATCAAATGAACCTCTCACGGCATCCGAAACGACTGTAGGAATAGAGTGAGGAGAGTTGCGTGATGGTGATGTGACAATTGTCATCTCACCTCACACGCCGCGTAGAATCAGGCCGATTGTCGCCTTAACTCTTTTGTTTCTCTTCAACTTCACTCTTCAGCCATTGTTTCGTTATCTATCCTTTAACCTTTTACCTAAATGTGATTATGTCTAAAGTGGTCTCCCGTAATGGTTTCATCGGGTTTTAGCAGCTCTTAGTACACCACACCCAGTTGGTCCCACCAAATAGACAACATAACTTTCTGGCCGTGAACATTTCGCGCGGCCGTCGATGTTGAAGCATGGCCGGGGTATCCATATGTTGCCAGACGTTTAGGATTGCCGTAATTATTATTATTATTATTATTATTAATTTATTAATCCATCTGACTCATAGTCTTAATGAATATAACCTAATCTAATGATGTGGAGGATGTCTAGAGCGATGAAAAAATTGATGAATCTAAAAATTGTCGAAGACATATCAAAATCAAACAAATGTAAAACTTCCAGGTGGTTTATACATCCGGAAGTGAATTGAAGCAGATTTGTTGTCACTGACCTACCCGGGTAGAATCCGTGTTGATCCGTGGAACTGTAAGCCTTTGATTGAGAAAATAAATGACAGTAGATGATAGTCTCGAACAACTTAGATCCAGCACATAAAGACGTGATTCCCCTGTAATTGCGCACGTCATGTTTATCGCCTTTCTTATAAACAGGGAACATATAAGATTCCTTCCAGAGCGTAGGAAATTTCTTCTGTTGTAGTGAGAGATGTTATTTCTGACGGTGGATGAGGACGATCGATTTTCACTATTGCAACAGCAGCTTCGTGATCAATACATGAATCAGCATTGGAAAATACGAGATCAAGAATGTGATTCCAGGGATTTAAAATTTCGCAAAATTGTTTCAGATTAATCAAGGCCATGTTATCTAGCAAGCAGGCACTTGCCGTTCGCACGCTGTTGGTATCAGCAGTGATAAAGTTTGACTCTTCCGATTTCCACAGGGGATTAGGTTGATTGAAATCAGCGCATACGATAATCGTATCACCATCGCGGGTACAATCAAGAGCATCGAATCATTGATTGCATCGACAAAACGTCTCATATATAGAACGTTAGCACGCAGTTCGGGTGGGATGAGATTGTAACCCGCGACGCCGGGGAAGCGTGCGAGTTCGTCGCAACCGGGGATTTTGCGCAGTCAAGCGGTCGGCTTAAGCGCCACTCCCGCGAGGGAGACCGACCGCCGTGTTGTTCCTTAATTGCCCGGCAATGAGACACCCACTGAAGGCGGGTTTGTCCTTTCTTCTTACAAACCCGGTTAATTCTGCGACCTTTTCTGCGCTCTCGAGAGGACCCGCGACTCGCAATCCCACCACTAACTGAGAACATCGGCTGGTTCCAAGAACACCGTTTATGGCGAGAATTTCATCACAGGACCAAATTTCAATACATTCAATACCACCCACCTTGAACTAGCATCAGAGGACGAAGCGGGAGTTGAAATATTGCCACAGCAACAGAAGAGGAGTCTCAACATTGGACTCGAGACCTATTCCTGAAAAAAGTTGTCGGTGTTTCGGCTACCCGGCAGCCAGTAAAAGCAACAAGAGATCTTTCCTAAATCTCTAAATTCTTAACATTTATTCCCTCCATTTTTTTTATCCCATTTATTTATTTGCTAGGCTCATAAGCATTTTAGTTGTAACAGAGCCGGGGTTTAATCGTGTACATGTACATATGTTTATGTTTCTATAAATTGTAAATTACACAGTAGTTAGTAGTAGCCATTTAGGCGTTAAGTTTTCTGTTCCATTACACTATGGTAAATTACACAGTAGTAGCCATTTAGGCGTAAGGGTATTCTTTCTGTTCTTCCATTGTGCAGCAGACTGGACAGCGGAGACAGTTGATATTGATCATTGTTGGGTTATTTATAGAACAGCAGCCCGATGTTTCTTGCAGAGCAGTTGTATGGATGAATCGATCTTTGTTCCACCGTGGATCGATTTCCATCGCTGATGATGGTTGAATGGACGTAGTTATTCTATAACAACACAAAGATGGTCAATTGAGGGCCCTGAGTTTGAACTCACGATCGATCGCTTGGTAAGCGAACACGTAACCAAGTGGCTACGAAGACCCCCATTCACTCCATTTAATTCATTTTATATTCTTAACTCATATCATCAAGTCAAGCCACAACATTCCAACATAAACAGGATACATATAATAATTTTAACATTAAATTTACAACATAATTTTATTCGACGGTTTTCGGTTTCGAACCTCGACCCATGGGATTTCTAATCACCTACGAAGCTGGCGAAAATTAACAAAAAAGAACACATATGAGTATAACTAACACGTGATACCAAAGCACCAACTACCTTTTATAACTTTTCTCGCGGTTTAAAAAACAGGAAGTGGGTTATATCTATGGTATAACCGCAAGGGTGACGTAGGACTATCGTTGATTTAGAGATCATTTGTTTGAAGTTGAATCTGAATTCATTCTGAATGAATGAATATTTGGGGGACTTCGAAAACGAGAGCGTTACGTTGGAGGCACAAGGTTTTATGCATCCAATATTGAATACGGAAATATCCTACTGATGGGGAAGAATATTCTTCAGAAGCTATCCTGTTAATTGCGATTGATTGAAAAATCACAAAACCAAATGTATTTGGTCACAGTGTTACATGGATAGAAAACATTCAAATAAACTCTTTCACATGAATGTATTTTTAAATTCCCAGAGGAACTGGCAGATTATTTTCCGGATCTTTCTCGATGCTGAATGGCATCCAAACGGAAAGAATTCCGCGCGTGTATGTGTGTGTGTGTGTAGCGGCTGCTTCGAGATCTTCCCGGGGAACCGTTTGTGGCATCACTCTCCTCCTGATGGATTCATGTCTAGCCTAAGGTGCACAAACAGGCTCTTGGTGACACCGTTCTTCCGCGCTTTCATGATAAATGAAGAGCGTCACCACAACAGCGACAACATGCTCCAATCGCTGTTCAATTAGAACTGAGTGAATTTCCGAGCGGCGCTCGCTTGTATACCGATTGGTGATTTCAATAGCCTGTTTTGAAAGCAATTTTAAGACTATTGAAACAAGTTTTTGGATCAGGAAGTATCAAGTATAGAACGCGTAGACATTTTATCTTTCGAATGAAGTGTTTATCATACCATTTCGTTCAGTTCAGAAACCAGTATCAGGCTACAAGATGAAGCCAATTGACGACGAACACCTCCTCCAGATTTTTAAGTGCTATTATGCATGTTCCGATCATTCCTGAAGACATCGTAGTTATCGCCAAACAGTTGTGCTGATGTTATTGTTTCGTCTAAATTAGTCTCCACTAGAATGATGATGTCGTATTCGCATCCACTCACAGCCAGGAAGATCTCTTCCATTTTAAGTACGTGGTCCTCGGACGTTTTGGAAATACATACACACTTCCCTGCGATTGGAGGGTTGAAACGATTGCACGAATGCTGATCCGTCACCGAGATTACCAACTGATGAGTACTCGCCTCTGATGGAGGTGCAACCACCTCCGCCTTCCACTGAGAAACGCCTCATATCAGAATTGCTCACGATACCGCTTCGTTAGACAAACCTTGCGCGTCACGACCATCATGTTCGCATAGTACGAGTTGTATGGTGTTCAAATATCTCCCAACATGATCATTCGGCTGCAACGGGCGAAGCATTTGTACGAGATCGTCAATTGAAAATTATTGACGTCCATTGGTAGGGACGAGATGGTCGCCACCGTCCACACGACATCGCCTTAAGCTTGTATCGGGTCCATCGCGTTGTCTAACGGGATCTCAGCAGGGATCCTATCTGGGAAACGCTTAGTCAAATGCTCCGTAAACTCCTTAAACAGTAATCCGGCAGGCCACGTAGAGGCGTCGAGAGCAAAATCCCGGTTAGAAGAGTTCAGACCAACTTTGAAAGATACGTAGACCAATTTAGTCCCGTCGATATTTTTTGCAACCAGACGCACTACGTCAGCTGGTTCAGTGACGTTCCGGCAGCGGAAAATAATCAATTTTATATCCTCAACCTTTATCGGCGGCTAAATTCCAGAGAGATACAGCCAAAATTTTGGTGCGGGCGGGGGCGGCACTATGAACTGAACGGTTCATAAGATCGGTTAATTGTATTGGATTCGTTCCACGGTCGGATGGCACTGTTTGTCCGACATTCCCACGACGTCGTTTCACTCCTTGTTGAGACCAGTTCAATGTACCTTGTGGCCTGGCTAGTTGACGTTCATTGGCAATGTTCTCCACTTGTTTAGTTAGAGATTCAACAAGACTGGCAAGCTTCTTCACTTCACCAGAAAGCTCATTCAAATCCAGCGGCGATTGCAGTTGACTCCTTGAGGAATGTGCAAACACTTCGCCCATTCAGTGTGCTTCTGCATTTGTGACAAATGAACATTGCTTTCCCAGTCGAGAACAGCTCTTTAAGCGAACGATTGTTGAATCCGCAGCATTTCTGGCTTGTATGGAAAAACGTATCATAAAAGCCCCACCGAATTGGTTCCAGATCGTTGATTTCCAAGCTGCATACCCCGCAGTGCCTTTTATCCATGTTTTTGTTTTGCTCAAGTTCGGTAGGTGATAATAATCCAACGATATATAGCTGGTGCTAATGGTCACGGGGCAGCAAGATGACAGATGACAATGGGAGATGATGTTGCTGTGATGATGTATTAGGCGTCGAAAACATGCACGTGGCGCGAAATCCGAATGTACAAGTGTCCAAGGATATGTCGGCGAATAAAGTATACAGGTACAATTAAACAAAGACGATAAACTCGATGTAACAGTAAAATTGAAGAACGATGAAATTGTACTAACAACAACAATAAACAGTGATGCCAGTGATGGACCCACCTTTTATTGCCAGTAACGATTCGATGCAAAAAAAAAACCATTTCTTTTATGTCGTTGGAGCAGTTGTTCGCACGTGACAAAACGGCCTTCGACGTCTCGTGTCTTCAATTCATACGGCACCCGATGTCCTATCTTTCGGATCATTCCCATAGCTTTTAAACGATGGGATATGGTTTGCTGAGCTACTCCAAGTGTATCTGCAAGTCCTTTCTGCGTTTGTGACGGATCTTGATCGAGTGAAACCTCCAATTCTTCATCTTCAAACTGTTTTGGCGGTCCGAAACGTTCTTCGTCTTCCAAGTCAAAATTACCACTTTTAAACCGTGCAAACCACGTCTGACACTTTCGCTCAGTTGGAGCATGGTCACCTTAAACAGCCACCAAAATGCGATGACTTTCCGCAGCTTTTTTCTCCATATTGAAGTAATGAAGTAACACTCCCCGCAAAAACACTCTCGTTGGTACGAAATTCGACAAATCCAAAGTGGCAAAAAACTATGTTGTTTACCCTTCAACTTTTTGACATATGCTGAAAATTCGGCTTTGGGTGCATTTCTCGAACAACTAAGAGAGCGCATAGAGGTTTCAGAACTGATGTAATTTAGCTAACTTCCATACTACAGGAAAGTAGAATAGCTCCTATTATGTATTCAAAATTTCCGCTACGAACACAAATGAGCAATGGCTCAAGCGCTTGAGCTCGACATTAAAGGTGTTATCGAAACCAAGGGGCGTTCATGTAGGTGTATTGATTGCAGTCAAATCTCACCACAACAGTGGAGTCGTTATATTGTCAAATTGTGAAAACCTTGAGCAAGTAGCAGTTTGTATAAGATTGAAATGTCGATGCATCTATCTCGTCGCTGTCTACCTTCCGCCTAACTCAAGTGTTGACTCTTTTTCTGCACATGCCAGTGCAGTTCAACAAATCGCCGACCGTGCTTCTGCAGTGGACATCATTGTCTCTTTAGGTGACTTCAACCTCCCACATTTACAGTGGCAATTGGATGATGATATAAACGGACTTATTCCCTCGAATGTTTCTACTGAGCACGAGCAGGTTCTTATTGAAACTATGTTTACCATCGGATTACAGCAGTTTCATCGCTATTCGAATGTGAACGGAAGACTTCTTGACCTCATATTCGTAAGTCACCCTGAGCAGCTCGATATTATAGAGCCGACTGCACCTCTACTGCCGGTCGACACTCATCATGTACCTGTGGTCGTGCTTTTCGATGAGAGAAGTGATGTTCTTGTGGAACAAAGAACGTTAGATAGCGAACTTCGTTTTGACTTTCGCTCTTGCGATTTTGGGCGGCTTAAAGTGGTATTGGATGACATTGTCTGGGACATTTTATTGCAAACCGGATCTTTGGACAGATTAGTTTCTAAATTTTACGACAAGCTTTTCTCAGTACTTGATGACAATGTCCCACGCAAAAGACGAGCAATTCACAACTCCAACAAACCCTGGTGGACCTCAGAACTTCGGCATCTCCGTAACGTCCTAAGAAAGGCCCGTCACCGTTTCTTCCGAACAAAAACCGAGATCAACCGCGTAAATCTCCGTGATATTGAAGCTCATTACAAGTCGGTACTAAAATCCACCTACGATAACTATCTGTCCAAGATCCAGGCCAGTGTTAAGCAAAACCCATCGTGCTTTTGGGACTTCGTAAAGAGTCGGCAAAATTCAACTCGCATCCCACGCAATGTTATCTTCGAAAATGTCCAGGCCAACACGGACACAGACGCTGCTAACCTGTTTGCCTCATTCTTTGAGAGTGTGTTCAGTGTAGCATATCCAGTATCGAAACGTGACAGTTTTGCTCATATTCAGTCTCACACCATCAATCTACCCGTCATTCGCTTTTCGGTTGATGATGTTGCAAACGCCTTGGACGATCTTGACATCAAGAAGGGATGTGGTACAGATGGCATACCATCCCTGTTACTTCAAAAATGCTCCACTGAACTTGCGAACCCTATTGCTCGCCTCTTCACCAAATCGCTTCAGGAGAAAACATTTCCAATAGCATGGAAAACTGCTTTCGTTGTTCCTATTCACAAATCGGGAAACTGCAATCAGGTGACAAATTATCGTGGTATATCTATGCTGTGCTGCCTAAGCAAGGTATTTGAACGACTAATGCACAAGGTTTTATACAACGTGGCGTCTCCAATAATCTTCAATGGACAACATGGGTTTATGAGGCACCGTTCAACCACATCAAATTTAATGTGCTACGTCACCGCACTATCACGCGAGATAGAAGAGAGACGTCAAGTTGATGCGGTGTATGTCGACTTCGCGAAAGCTTTTGACACAGTCCCACATTTCCTAGTAACGGAGAAAATGAAATGTATGGGCTTCCCTGACTGGATAACGGAGTGGATTTCATCATACCTTTGTAGCCGCACAGCACATGTCGTCGTCAATGCAGCTAAATCCCGCAGCTTTTATATCACGTCTGGGGTACCACAAGGAAGTGTTCTGGGTCCACTGCTGTTCAACATATTCATGAACGATTTGTACTCACTGCTTTCATCGCTCAAGCTCTCTTTTGCCGATGATCTTAAAATATACCGGGTGATTTCATCTCCTTTGGACTGCGTAGTTCTTCAAGATGACATTAACTCAATGCTAGAGTGGTGCTGTGATAATGGGATGCGAGTCAATGAAGGGAAATGTAAGACTATATCTTTCGGTCGCTCTAAAAGCCCCATAGTCTTCCAATATAAAATGGAATTGACGATATTGGATCGCACAACGGCAATCTGCGATCTTGGAGTCACGATAGACTCAAAACTGAGATTCAATGACCATGTAGGCATTATGACTGCCAAAGTTTTCTCAGTTCTGGGTTTCATACGCCGCCACGCGTACGAGTTCAGTGATATCCATGTTCTGAAAATCATGAACTGTTCGTTGGTCCGTAGCATTCTTGAGTACGCTGCTCCTGTCTGGTCCCCCTTCTACGTAGTTCACAACCTGAGGATTGAACGGGTGCAGAAAAAGTTTATCCGTTTTGCACTAAGACAGCTACCATGGAACGACCCACTGAATCTCCCCCCCTATGCCGACCGATGCAAGCTCATAGGACTGGATACACTATCTGTCAGGCGTACAACGATACAAAGATTGTTCATTTTTGATGTACTTCAAGGAAACATCGACTGCCCTGAGCTTCTAGCTCAGGTGTCTCTAAATATTCCCATTCGACGCTCGAGGAATTCATCTCTACTATCGGTTCCATTCCATAGGACAAACTACGGCTACAACAACCCGCTAGATTCATGTATTCGTCTGTTCAATGTTGTATGTGATGTTTTCGATTTCAACTTGACAAAGAACGCATTTAGAAATAGAATTAACAATTACATCTAGTTTATAAGTAAATAATTCAGTCTGTACTAATAGAAGACGGTGTTGAAATAAATAAATAAATAAAATGTTCTTGAAGGATTTGGGAAGTGATATCAGCTAACCCCCTGACGAGAACAAGGGAGGAATTGGTTTAGGTCTCTTCTTCAATATTTTTGTAAAAGACCAAAAGGGTTCATAGTGGGATGGAATTTGTTGAAGTTTTCTCTGAAATTCCTTATTCATAAGATCTCCAATCCTTTCCCGGATCACCCTGGTCAGATTATTGGAAGAAACTTTTTTATCACGGTCGCCAGTACGCTGGTATTGGCCCCGATAAGCATTCCAATTACGTATTAAATATTTCATTTTTTGGCGCCGATAAACATTCCTAATACGTATTAAATATTTCAGTTGCCGAGGAGTGAGGTATAGGGAGAACGTTACAAACAAGGCATCGAAGCGCCGAAAATGCGAGCTAACCGTCAATTCTTTCTAGACATCCAATTTTTGTCCACCAACCCTGCACATGCTCGTTTTCTTCTGTCAAAATCGAATCTTTTTCTCATTTGTTTGATCAGCTCCACGAACAAAACTGCGACGAATATCCTTTGAAATGATTTGCCTTTCGCTGTCCATTGTTCTGATAATTTGTTCTGCTGCTATTCCAACCTAAAATTCTTGTCGTTTTTCAAAAGATCTAAGGTAAATGATTTTGGTTTGTCCAGTCGAAAATATGATCATGGTTTGTCCACTTTTTTGAATGCTCTAATTCAGCACACCTTTGTCAAATCCGGTATTCGAATGTTTCAAAACATATAAATAAAATTACACAATGACCGGGAAACAACAGATTGGTTCGACAACTCGCAAGCAGATCGGACAAGTTATTAATCGATCCAACAAAGGTGTTTTTTTCACATCGAATAATAGTGTGCTTTTTCATCGGTTGCGCTTGCGAGTGTAGCGAAATTTAAAGTGGTGCGCGCTGAGGATCCAAATCAGACACATTCATCACACACGCCACACAGCCGCGGCAAGTAGAAATTTATTTTTCTTTTGTTTCCCTATCATTCCTTCTTCCTTCTGTGCACGATATACACCATTGTTCAACTTTGTGTTAACCAAATCGGCAAACGTTGGCATTAGGGGTGATCATTATTTCTTATATACCGTTGAATTTTTATTGGAACTTTTTTTCATTTTAGCATTTTATTTGACATAAAATAAATCATAACCTTATAAAAAATATTTTTTTTTTCACTCATTTATTTATTTTGAATCATTATATTCTGTTCATATCGAACAGTTGACCGATTTTTTTTTATATGGCTGAGGGCGGGAAGGATCCCCCATCGACGCCATTGAATATTTCCGATACCGATCCTCCTCCTGAAGAGCAGGAAGATGAAGCAGAAGTTGAGGAAGAAACTTCTGTATATGAAGTTGGAAGTTCCGAAGATGAGGACATTGACGAAAAACAGGATTTTCGTCCAAAAGAATACCATGAAGGCTCCAAAGGCCCATTCATTGTATACTTTAGACGAAAATCTAAACCTCTCAATGTCATTCGTATCTCGAAGGAACTTACTCAGAAGTTTTCTGCAGTTACCGAGATTACACGGATGGGGCCAGACAAACTACGAGTTGTCGTCTCAAGCAGGACCCAAGCGAACGAAATCACGCGCTGCGACCTCTTTGCGATTGAGTATCGCGTATACGTGCCCTGTTGCAACGTCGAAATAGACGGCGTAATAACCGAAAAGGGTTTGACTCGAAAAGAGATTATCGATGGTGTCGGTCGCTTCAAGTACTCTTCACTAAAAACTGTGAAGATTCTTGCATGCGATCGACTGAAATCTGTGTCACAAAATGACAAAAATGACAAAAGGGTTCTCAATCGGACAAACTCTTTTCGTGTTACTTTTGAGGGTTCCGCCCTTCCAAACTACGTTGCAATAGGTGCACTTCGTTTACCTGTTCGGTTGTTTGTACCCCGGGTAATGAAATGCAACAAATGTATGCAACTCGGTCACACGACCGCCTATTGTTGCAATAAAAAACGTTGCGCAGATTGTGGAGACAGCCATGATGAGAATCCTTGCGCGAAAGAGCACAAGTGTCTTCATTGCGGCGGGACTCCTCATGATCTTATCCAATGCCCGGTGTACAAACAACGAGGGGAGAAAATCAAGCGTTCCTTAAAGGAACGTTCCAAGCGGACTTATGCAGAAATGCTTAAGAATTCCGTACGAACGAATCAGGACAATCCCTACTCCATTCTGCAGAACGACGAGCCTGTTGCTGACGCTCCCAATGCAGGAAGTTCCGGTACATCGCAGGGTGCCGTCAGGAAAAGAAAAATTACTTCTTTTCCATCACTCCCCAGAAAGACGACCGAAACTTCCCAAGTTGGAATGAAAACTCGAATTGAACGTGCTGAGAATAGACCGAAGCAAGTACCTCCTGGTTTAAGCGGTTCTTCTACGCACCAGGGGTCCTCAGCACTTCCCGGAGCAGCACCCACCCCGTCTGTTCCATTTTCGCGGTCGAGGCAACAGCCACAATCTGGTTTGCTTGCGCTTTCTGACCTGGTGGACAACATTTTAAATGCTTTAAATATAAATGACCCTCTTAAAAGCATAGTATTATGTTTGCTTCCGATTGTGAGAACATTTTTGAAAGAAAAATGTGGTTTTTTAGCAGCGTTCATTTCCCTCGATGCCTAATTCAGTGCAAGAGGTCAAGGATTTGACCACTGTAATACAGTGGAATTGCAGAAGCATCATCCCTAAACTAGATCAATTTAAATTTTTAGTTCATAGTTCTAACTGTGATGTATTTTCCCTCTGTGAAACATGGCTTTCTTCAGCCGACGAGCTGAATTTCCACGATTTCAACATTATTCGCCTCGATCGAAATGACTCGTTTGGTGGCGTACTATTGGGGATCAAAAAATGTCACTCCTTCTATAGAGTCACTCTCCCATCGATGACAGGCATTGAAGTTGTCGCTTGCCAGAC
This sequence comes from Toxorhynchites rutilus septentrionalis, assembly GCF_029784135.1. Lineage (NCBI taxonomy): Eukaryota > Metazoa > Arthropoda > Insecta > Diptera > Culicidae > Toxorhynchites > Toxorhynchites rutilus. Next base: position 11,277,891 of record NC_073746.1, read on the forward strand.
ACAAATCAATGGCAAAGACTTCTGCATTGCCACGATATATATTCCTCCAAGAACCATGGCCGGCCGCCATCAGTTTTTTGATATCATCGAGGCATTGCCGGAGCCGCGGCTAATCTTAGGTGACCTCAACTCCCATGGAACAGCATGGGGGTCACACTACGATGACAGCCGTGCCACGTTGATTTATGATCTGTGCGACAACTTCAACATGACAGTTTTAAATACAGGGGAAGCAACTAGGATAGCCAACCCTCCTGCACGGGCAAGTATGCTAGACATATCACTTTGCTCTTCTTCGTTATCCCTGGATTGCACGTGGAAGGTAATCCAAGATCCCCACGGTAGTGATCACCTGCCAATAATTTTATCGATCGCCAATGAATCAGGTTCTCGTGAGTCAGTCGATATTGCGTATGACCTCACGAAAAATATTGACTGGAGAAAATTTGCAGAAACAATATCTGAAGCACTTGTTTCAATGCATGAACTTCCTCCACTCGAAGAGTATAACTTTATATCGAGTTTGATTTATGAAAGCGCACTTCAAGCTCAAAAGAAACGTGTTCCTGCTACCACTTTCCGAAGTCGTCCTCCATCACTTTGGTGGGACAAGGAGTGTTCAAAGGTCTACCTTGAAAAATCATCCGCTTTCAAAAAATTCAGGAAAACTGGATTAGTGGAATGGTTTCGAAAGTACCAAGCTCTAGAAGCCAAACTAAAAGGTGTGATTAAAGCAAAAAAGCGAGGATATTGGCGGAAATTCGTCAATGGTTTGTCAAGGGAGACAGCTATGAGCACTCTTTGGAATACGGCTAGGAGAATGCGTGGCTGGAACCATACAAATGAAAGTGAGGAATACTCTGACCGTTGGATTTTCAAATTTGCAAGAAAGGTTTGTCCCGATTCCGTTCCTGCACAAAACGTCGTACGCGACATTCCGCTCCAATGCGATTATGAGAATTTTTCGATGGTAGAATTCTCAATTGCCCTCCTCTCATGTAACAATTCAGCTCCGGGGTCGGACAAGATTAAATTCAACTTGTTGAAGAATCTTCCTGACTTGGCGAAACAGCGTTTGCTGAACTTGTTCAACAAGTTTCTGGAGCTGAATATTGTCCCGCATGACTGGAGACAAGTGAGAGTGATAGCCATACGAAAACCCAACAAGCCGGCTTGCGATCACAACTCGTATAGGCCGATTGCAATGTTATCCTGTATTTGTAAATTGTTAGAGAAAATGATTCTACTTCGTTTGGACAAGTGGGTTGAAGCGAACAATTTGCTGTCAAATACGCAGTTTGGCTTCCGCCGAGGTAAAGGGACGAACGATTGTCTCGCGCTGCTATCTTCTGAAATCCAAATCGCATTTGCTCGTAAAGAACAAATGGCTTCCGTTTTTCTCGATATCAAAGGGGCATTTGATTCAGTTTCCATGGAAATTCTCTCAGAGAAACTTCATAATCGTGGACTTTCGCCAATTCTGAATAATTTCCTGTACAATTTACTCTCAGAAAAGCACATGTTTTTCAATCATGGCAGCTTGAAATCTTCTCGATACAGTTTTATGGGCCTACCACAAGGCTCCTGCCTAAGCCCCCTCTTGTATAGTTTTTACGTCAATGATATAGATGATTGTCTAACTAGAAACTGCACGCTGAGACAGCTTGCAGACGATGGAGTTATTTCCATCACCGGTACTAATCCCGCCGTTCTGCAAAAATCCTTGCAAGATATCCTGAACAACCTGTTCACGTGGGCTCTCAAGCTGGGTATCGAATTCTCTACGGAGAAAACCAAAATGGTCGTTTTTTCTAGGAAGCACGAACCCGCCCAATTCCAGCTTCACCTATCTGGCAAAGCGATCAGGCACTCGATGTTTTTCAAATACCTCGGAGTATATTTTGACTCTAAATGTACCTGGGGAATACACATTGCGTATTTGAAACAGAAATGCCAGCAAAGAATCAATTTTCTCCAAACAATAACCGGAACATGGTGGGGCGCCCATCCAGGAGACCTCATTCAGTTGTACAAAACAACGATATTGTCAGTGTTAGAATATGGCAGTTTTTGCTTCCGATCAGCTGCCAGGATTCATATTCTCAAGCTGGAGAGGATACAATATCGTTGCTTGCGTATAGCCATGGGGTGTTTGCGTTCAACACATACGATGAGTCTCGAAGTCTTGGCAGGAGTACTCCCGCTTACTCTTCGGTTCACAGAATTATCCTACAGATTTCTCATCCGTTGCAAGATCATGAATCCATTGGTGATTGATAACTTCGAAAATCTACTCCAACTGACTCCTCAGTCAAGTTTTATGTCTTTATACCATGAGTACCTTACCCATGAAGTGCACCCTTCACCGGGCATCTCCAACCAAGATTGCTTCCCATACTTTTGCAATTCCTCTGTCAATTTTGATCTGTCCATGCGACAAAAAATCCATGGAATCCCAGATCATCTACGCTCCGATTCTATTCCGCCGATATTTTCGGCAGAATATGGGAAAGTTAGATCTGATAAAATGTTCTTTACTGACGGTTCATTCATAAACGGGTCCACTGGCTTCGGCATCTTCAATGAAAATTCCAGTGCCTCTTTCAAACTCAAAGATCCTTGTTCCGTGTATGTCGCTGAACTGGGTGCGATATACTACGCACTAGGGATCATTGAAACACTGCCCATCGACCATTATTTTATTTTTTCAGACAGTCTCAGCTCAATAGAGGCAATCCGCTCAATGAAAGTTGATAAACGCTCATCTTATTTCCTAACAAGAATAAGACATCTATTGAGTGTTTTGGTCGAAAAATTATTCAAGATTACCTTAGCATGGGTTCCCTCTCATTGCTCGATTCCGGGGAATGAGAAAGCGGACTCGCTAGCTAAGGTGGGCGCTTCAGAAGGCACACTTTTTGAAAGGCAAATTGCCTATAATGAATTTTTTCACATTCCTCGTCAGGACACACTCGTTAGTTGGCAGCGCATGTGGAGTGAAGATGAGTTCGGTCGTTGGTTACACACGATTATCCCTAAGGTTTCGACGAAAGCTTGGTTTAAGGGATTGAATGTAGGTCGTGATTTCATTCGCGTGATATCTCGGCTTATGTCCAATCACTACAACCTAAACGCGCATCTCTATCGCATTGGGCTCGCAGCAAACAATCTTTGTGATTGTGGCGATGGCTACCACGACATCGAGCATGTTGTCTGGTCGTGTATCCGGTTCCATGCTGCTCGCTCTCAGCTCTCTAGAGCACTGAGAGCAAAAGGCAGACAATCGGATATCCCCGTCCGGGATATCTTAGGTAGCCGTGATCCTGATCTTCTGCTTCATCTATACCTGTTCCTCAGAAACGCCGATGTCAACGTTTAATGATGTTTCCTTCGTTGTGTCCCTGTTTCATATCCCTCCTATCCGATCTATAAACTTTTACTTAGTCGCGGCAATACATACACACACTCTTTACAGATACACGGGCCAAAGATTGTGCAGTCCACTGATCATTCAACAAGAGCCAAAGGTTGTATCGCTCATGACAACTCTACACGAGCTGATGTTTGCGCCGGCTAGTGACCATTCTATCCTGGATTCCTCGAGTCGAGAAGACGCACCACGCTAGATATGGGGTACAGACTAGGGGGCGTTGCTGATTAATGGTCAGCTGCATCCCAGAAGGAAGTATCCCGTGTCGGGCACAGGTACAGAGCATTGGAGACAGCAACATCACAATTACGAAAACACTTGTAATACTAACCTCGAGCCAACCGCGAGTAATCGGTTACATATTACTAACATAGTTATAAGGCAAACATTGTCGAAATATTGAACTCCCGGCTCCGTCAGGTTGACGCCATATGAGCCTTAATAAAAATATATATTTTGGATAAAAAAAAAAAAAATATAAATAAAATTGTCTTTTTCATTAATTACAGTAGTTTTATGGTATATTCTTACGAAATCACATTGGTGTCAATACGCCCCTCATTCGAGCTAACTTTTAATCGATCACCAGATGATTATTTCGCTCGACTTCAGACCTTTTCTGGATTATAACACTTACAAATATTGTAATCACCATTCTTGCACACCATTCGTATCAGATTTACATAGCTAAACCATTAAATTAACAAGCATTTTGATGAATTCATGATCATGAGTTGTCAAATTCAATAATGTTGTTTTGTCCACCAGATTTCTATGACAACCGCTTGGCGCGCTGCACTTTATTTATTGTGTCCTTTGCGCATAGCAGAAATAAATTTTTTCTGTGTTGAGTGTGTTAAGGTTAAGGCTTTTAAAATGCCCAAGAAAAGGCGATATTCTGAAGAAGGCCTAAATTATGAATGGATCAATATGATGACAGTAAATTCAAACAACATCTACTTCAAAAATGGTGGTTTCTAGAGCCGGACAAACCATGATCTTTTTTTTTTGACAAACCATGATCAGAGGTGGTCAAACCATGATCATAATTCATCTTTGAGGAAAATCGTTAAAAAACATAAAAATTCGAATAATTTCAACTCCTTATGGTAGTATTAGCAACTGGAGACTTGGGGCTTTTCAACAAACTCAAACTCGTATCGATTATATGTGTTTTTCATGAAGGATTTGTATTTAGTAGTTGCGTAACTTCACCCCCAATCGTACAAACCAAGATCATTTACCCTACATATTTAATAGCATTGGACATTGAAACAACGTAAAATTCCTCGCAGATATTAGTGAGAATGAGCGAATAAAAATTTTTCAGCTCTTCATGTAACATCTTGAATTCAGGTTTTTCTGCCTGGAACAAACGATTCGATCTGTTGATCTAGGGCAGAACATACGTCGCACCGTCCGACGCGAATCCTTTCAAACGATCCGTGTAAGGAATTTCGTCCTTATGAATCTGATCAATCATTGCATTGTAAATGCTTTTTTGATCAGCAGCACCAAGCGATACTGCGGCGTTAAAGTCGTCATGTACCTTAATGTTGCTTTGTTCAAATGTAAGAAATTTCACAAACGGAAAAAAATCGGTACCAATCTGCACTTTTTGACGAAAATCTGTACTCTGTACCGTACAGAATCTGTATCAAAAATAACGACAAAAATCTGTACCATTCCAGATAAATCTGTAGGTGTTGCAACACTGCTTGCAGCGATTCACAAGCTTCTGTTCTATGGCTTTGACGTCCATGTTCGGCAATCCTCTAACCACGGTCTTAAACGGCTTCTTGAGATTGTAGTCCTGAGGGTAATATTCTGGTTTAGCTGGTATCGGAGGTGCATTCGGCAGGTTGGATGCCTCAATTTGCAGCGATTCCTGTTGGAGTGTCTATCTTTCCCACCAAATGTCCGTCTTTCCCAACTCAATCTTATTTTTGCCGGACACATTCATTTTTCAAGATTTCTGCCGCAAAGACCAATTTTATTATAAAAAAAAACCTAGACTGTCAATTTGTGGTAAGACAGCTATATATTTTTTGTGAAATTCACGAAAAAAACAACTTTTACTTTTAGAATGTCCGTATTTACCACCCTTCTCTACTTTTCGGGCAACCCAATATAACATAGAATGTTATTATTCATTGTCGCCTCAACTCTTTTGTTTCCACTTGCTCTAACGTGGCTTTTATTTCGTTATCTATTCATTCAATTGTTATCCTACCTAGATGTGATTATGTCTGTCAAATCTGTGTTTATTAGCTATACACCAACTCAGTTTTTTTTCTATTCTTGGCTCGCGTGTGAGAAGGCTCATAAACTGATCATAGGTCAATGTTATGAACAATTTTCGATTCACTCTTCCAGCAAAGCAAAGATTCGACGCATTCCTCGCAAAATATTCTAAAATTAGTACCCCATTACGAAGAAAAAAAACCCACAATATAAATTACTTTCGGTATCTTGAAAAACTTGATCTTCTCTTTCACGAACCAACAACCCAAGTTCAACACACGAGTTTCAAGTGACCACGAAGCGAAGCAAGAATAAAACAGCAAAAAAGCGTAAAAAAATCAATTTGTGCCTTTTCGTAGTGAACAGCTGAAGATGAAAAAGTTGAAGAATTAAAAAAAAAGAAAAATACTAATAAAAATTGATAATAATAATAATGAAATCCATACTAAGTATAATAATGGAGGAAACAATGTGTATAAAGTTTAGAAAGTGTTAGATCAATTGTTGAGAGCGTGATTCTGTAGGTGAATGGTACATTGCTGGCGCAGTAAGCGCCAGTGGCAGAATGTAAGAGGTTTGAAACAAGCGCAAGAGATAGATTTTTATTATATCCATTGAAAATACTCAACTCTCACACACAAACAAAAACACAACAATTTCTCCATTCGAATATTGATATCTTGTAGTTCTTTACAAATAGTTTGATATTTAGGTGTAAGCGCAGAGCATCCGTAATTTTAATTAGGTGGGACGGGCGTGCAAAGACGGGCAGACAGCAACATAAATAAATACCAACCCAAAACAAAACAAAACCTATTAAGCTAATGGAATATTTTATAAGATAACGAAAAAAAAAGAACAGAAGAAGATAAGCAGTAAGCAACCAATTGTGGGGTGGAAAAAACAACCAAACTCGACACACAAATGCGTTTCATCTTTGTACTTTCATGTAATATCTATATATTATAATAACGAAATGAACAATTACCATTAAGCTCATTGCTGAACGAACAAAAAAAATACCTATCTTCTACTATACATACCTATACATACACAATGAATCTTCGATAACAAAAAAAAAATACAATTGAAAATGACTAATAATCATGGAATCACTACCAGGAGTAGGAAATCATACCCTCGAGGAAACAATATTTATACAGAGCTTAACATCTCGAATCTCCAACGGAATAATTGGTACTTATACTGTAAAAATCGGTTGTAGGACAATTGTTCGGCATAGTTTGGTGTGTGTTTTTGTTTCGTGGTGTTTTGTTTAGTTTTTATATAATTGTTTAATTTTTCACAAGTTATTTCCAACACTCAATCGGTTCTAATAGAAACACTAGCCTGAAGCGTTGAAACTTTATCTATGAATAATTTTCCCGTTCCAGCAACCAGAGCTGCGATTTGTCGTGAGAATCAAGTGATGGTACTCACAAAAAGATAATCAACTAATTTTGTACGACGATTATCTTTGGTGACCATCTCAAAGTCAGTTCAATAGTGTGAGAAGAGTATTATCACAACACTAACACATGGTGAGCTTCTACTTGACAGTAGAAATCCGAGCTCTTTGGTGAGTGTCCTGTTGCTGAAATGTCAGAATAGAGCGACACTCAAAAGTCTAGCTGATGGTTTGGTGTTTGGCGATATTCACAACATTCGCCTCTTTGTGTTCGTTCTTTACGGCCAGGGATGCCAGATGTGAATGTACAGTTTCATTTTAAATACAATTTGAAGAATATTGTATTTTCAGGCAAGTATTTTCTTTTCATCTTTTCAGATGGCCTTAATGCTTTTAGTGGCACTTCGCCGACTCTACGTAGTATTACACGTGTCATTTGTATTAGTACTTAGTTTGTGGAATGACACGCCTTGATTATCCCCTCTATTGCGGATCCCGATCGGGTTTGAAATTAGCAAAATGATGCATTTTGAAACACGTTCGACTTCGATTTTTTTTTTACCAAATTTGTTTCTCATCGTTGCAACGATGCTAAATTTGTAGACATATTCGCAATTTTACTGCTGTTTGATGTCCTGCCTATCCTGTTGCAGACTTATATTTTCAGTTGCAAGCTGCAGGGATATGGCATTTCTACTCTTTATTTACTCTGGAGGTGATGACGCTTACTTTGACAAAGGCCAACACGAAAACAACAAGTCACCAAGTATTTTTGTATACATTATACATCAAATATTTTTGTGTACAATGGCTCTCTGGGTTGACCGCTACCGACCGCGCCAGCTATCCAAACTGGACTACCACAAAACGCAAGTTACGCATCTGATCAATCTTTGCTCCCAGGGAGACTTCCCGCATGTTCTACGGCCCTTCCAGGCCAGTAACAAAACTCGCATCATGTGTCTGCTGCGGAAACTTTACCAACCGGGCGCGGAACGGCTACGCAATGAGATAATGAATTTCACAACGCCCTCGAACCGGAAGGTGGAAATCAGGAGCATCAACAGTAATTACCACATCGAGTTGAATTCATCGGTTGCCGTGATATATAACAGGGTGGGCGTGTCGAATTTGATCAAGCAAATTGATCCCAGCGTTTAGAGTGAATATGAGACTCGTCTTGTCCAAAGATACCCAGGATGCGCTGAGAAGAACCATTGAAAAGTATTTGTCTACGTGCAGATTGATTTTGTGCGCCAATTCTACTTCGCGGGTTATCCCCGCGGTTAGGAGTCGTTGCTTGAGTAAGAGTGCCGGCTCTATCTTAGGAGGATATTCTTAAAATTTTCTATGTAAGATTGTCATTTGTTTGTTTCTTGAATGTAACAACACTATTTGCATTTCAGCACATTCCTTCGGAGCTAACGAAAAGAATTACGCTATCCTCATGCTGGAAGCTTGCAAGGTTCAACTGTAACCGTTCACGGTCAACTATAAGGTGCCGTAAATCGACAGGCAAATATTCCTTCGAGAAACCGCCAATCAGATTGTCCTCGAACAAAGTCCACAGAAGCTGGAAGTGGTGACGAAACAGCTATACGAACTGCTATTCCAAGGCGTTCTATCGAATGTTATAATCTGTGGATTGGTACCTAATCTGGTTAAAAATTGCGACGAGTCTGAAGACACAAACGTTGAATTTTGCCGGGTACTATGAACACCGGATGCAGCAAGGAAGCAAACATATATTCCATCTGGAATTGTTCGTGGCGCAGTTAATGGCACGGTATTAGAAGTTTCTCAATAAAGCCTCAATGCAAGTGGATGATTTTTAAGCGATTCTTTGAGATCGCAATTTTCTTTCGTTTTATGAAAAAATTAAATTTTTGTGTTCATCACACGTTTATTAACTAAACCTCAATAGTTCTGGTAATGATTAACACAAAATAAAAAAACACGCATTGTCGGTTTTCAATCGGATCGTTTTCATGATCCGCAAAATAATTATGAAATGGTAAATTTATCAATATACTTAAATACCATTTCATTCAAAAACCATTTGGCTGCACCATGTTCATTTGAAAATTATATTTAATGTAACTTTTAAAATCATGACACCATAATATTTTTTATTATATATGTCTGTTCATTTTAACTACAAGAAATAAATATTCGCTCGATTAATCGAACACTGAAAGACAATTGTTCGAATGAATCGAATATTGGCCCCACGATTAATCGATAATCGAATAAACGAAAAATTTAGACATCTTTAACAACAACAACAACTTCTACTTCAACAAACGAATCTAAACAACCGTCGCGATTGTCAAGAATGATTGGAACTGTCTGATCACTCACATTTCTACTACCATCATACGCCACAACCACCGCTCTCGTAACGTAAAGTTGTAAACAGAGCGATCGGTAGTGAGAGGCATTGGAACCTAGGTAGTGCGGACTGAATCAAAACGGCTGTCAAAAAAGATCCAATTGAAATGTCAAAAGAGATCCAACGATCAGGAGTGTTATTTTTCTTATGATAATCAACACTATAAAAGAGGTATTGTTGTCAAGGGCAAAAATAAGTAAAATTATAAAATGAACGAACTACATTTTTCCGTCAATTGTTTAATTAACCATTGCATCTCTAAAAGACCATCTCAGCCTTTCACTGAGCAACGCATTTTTAATGTCCCCTCTCTTTGTCATAACGTTTTTCCGAACGTAATAAAAACAAACAAAGTCAGAGTCACGTAAATGTTTACTCCTGCGATTTGGAAATATTCGATAAAAAGTGGAAGGAAGAGCTGCCAGATGATTTTTAAAAAAGTCTGTAAAAACATGTGAATGTCTGTTAAAAATGTGGAAAAGTCTGTAAAAGTGTGCAGATCTATAGAAATGTCTTTTAACGTTAATTTTCACTTATTCATTAATACTTTGTACATCACGATGCACGTAAGATTGTATTCTGTATATATATATACAGCCATTCCATGCCAAACTAATATAGTGGTTCTCAGCTCTTCGTCAAAAGTGGTAATTTTGTTCTTTATCGCAAAACATTAAACTCGTATTTTTTTAATTTGTCATTAGGGTGCCCATTTCCATTTTAGGGTGATCCCAAAAATCATTTTTTCCACTTTTTCCCAAAATGACTTTTTTCAAAAATTTATAACTTTCGAACCACTCAACCGATTTAGATGATCGACATATCAAATTTAAGCCAATGAGCTTTAATTGAGAAATATTTAACTTGCATATAATATGGATCCTATTTTTAATATGGATTGAAAGCTGAGAACTTTTGCATAAAATATCTCGATATCAGAGATGCTATTTTTTCGTTTTTGAAATATGATTTTGCAAAACTAATCGATGGTTCGAAAAACAATTTTTCCCCATTTTTCCCACTACAAAAAGTCATAACTTTCGAACTATTGGACCGATTCATATCATCGACATATCAAATTGAAGCTTACGAGATATATTTTTTTTAAAAATATTACTTTTGCGAAAAAATTGAATTTTGTTTTTGTAATTATGGATTGAGTTAGTTTTTCATAGTTTTCTCGGTTAAAGATAGGAGCGCTATATTTTTTTATATTTTTTTATGGAAAGCTGAGGAGTATTTACTTAACATATCTCGATATCAGAGATGCTATAATTATTGTTTTTAAGTTAGAATTTTGTAAATTTAACATGTTTTAAGTCTTCGATCAATATTCATATGTGACTAAACTAGACCTATGCTACTAGAATCCAATCTTCCCGCAAGTGTGAGTTTTGCTTATTGGCTTCAATTTAATATATCGATCATCTAAATCGGTTCAGTAGTTCAAATGTTATGATTTTTTGCAGAAAGTTATTTTTGGACAAATGGGGAAAAATGATTTTTTTTTTAAAATCATATCTAAAAAACGAAAAAATAGCAACCCTGATATCGAGATATGTTGTGTAAAAAATCCTCAGCTTTCAAGAAAAAATATAAAAAAATATAGCGCCCTCTAGTCCAAAGTCATAAAAAAAATAAAAAACGACTACAATCAATAATTACTAAAATATAATTATGTTTTTCGCAAGTTAAATATTTTTTTATAAAAGGCTAGGTCAATTTTATATGTCGATCATCTAAATCGATTCAGTGATTCAAATGTTATTAATTTTCATTTGTCATTTTTGGGAAAAAGTGGAAAAAAATTATTTTTCGGACCACTTAATAACTTATGTGCTGTAAGTGTGTTTAAATGTTTCAACGATCTACACATACATACATACACATACATACACAAACATACGCGTTGTTAATTTTTATAAAACACAGTATTTCTCCGTTGATATATTGGACATCCACCAAGGCTTGCGGTCTTGTCGTTTTTATTTAAAAAAAAATGCAGTGTATATTTTCCATCCGCCATGCAAGGCTATACAAGTTTTAGACCACCATGAACCATGTCTGTCGTAACAATATCGAACAGTAACCCATATTTCGTCATAAGCAGACACGAAAGCAAATGTAAGTTGTTGAAAATAGAATGAAAATTTTTATTCGATGTTGTTTAAATACATAGGTTGCATAGTCCTGACCCTAACTTCACTATTTTTCAATAAATCTCCTTGCATTTCAGCAAAACAATCTTGTCTAGAACAGAAAATAATTATCAGAGACGATTTTCGTTCAAGATTTTTCCTTACCTGCAGAGAATGCAACTGTTCATTAATTGTGAATAACCGTATCCTCTTTTTCGTCTGCAATGATGTCAAGGCAAAAGTACTTATGTGTATGAGTTCCAAACATCATACACACCAGATGGGCCAACAAGAAGGACTGCGGGCCGCAGGTTGAGTATCGCTGGTCTAACGTCATGTGTATTGATATATACTAAATATAATAACTTTTCTGTATTAAAACTATGGAAAAATGTCATATGGTGAGTCAAATATTTTTGATGTGATGAATAGATGTGATGAATGTTTTACAGATATGTCTGTAAATTTACAAACATATTTGTAAATCTGGCATCTCTGGTGGTCTGAGAATGTATTGCAAGAAATCGCTTGAAAACATGCAAGAATTTGCTTGAGAATGAAGTGGATTGAGTCCGCACCACTTAGATTGGAACCAACCGTAATTTGGTTAGGTGTCAGAAACAAAATAGTGAGTATCACTACTGAATATTTGGATCTCACGTGCCGTGAGAGGAATTGAGTGACTATGGTCAGCTTTTTTGTGACATTGACGGTGATGGATTGCAGCTCTGCCAGCAACGCGCGGAGGAGTGGGAGAGGATGAACTTAATGTGACATAGGAGAAGAAGGGAGGGGAGTATGGTCGTGATCAGGGTTGCCAACTATAATTTTCAAAAATCAGGAAAAATTAAAATAAAAATCAGAGAAAATCAGGACAGCTCATATTGGGTTGTCCGGAAAGTTCGTGACGATTTTTGAGAAAACTGAAGCATTTTTACAGACAGATAAATGCACAATTTTGTTCCACAATCATTTGCCATCGTTCATGTAGCTTAAAAATTCTATCCACCCAGAATGTGTTTGCTTTTACATCGAAAACTATTCACGGTATTTTATATGCTGTTCATATAGTTCATATAGTTTTTGCCCTTGAGAATTTTGCAAGGTTCTGAACCTGATCCAAAAATAAGCTGAAAGTGCAATAACCGGTTAGTTGGAAGAACCCTTCCTAGCCCGATTCCGAAGTAATTTGTAGTGTGGTCAAGAAGACAAAAAAGACACATTGACTAATTCTGGACTTTAGTTCTGGATCGTTCTGCTTCTGGATTGGTTTAATTTGTCCACCTCTGAGTAGCACTTGTGTGAATGTATCGACTAGTTGCTTGGTAGAAGCTCATAGTCCAGAATTCTTTCCCAATCCCACCACAGTATATCACACACAGGTCAGTCACAGGGTATGACTTTCTTCGGGTAAATCGGCTTTGAGGTTAGCCAATTTTTTCGGTTACCCAAAATTTTCAGCCGCTCAACACTATTGTAAATGATTCATTTTCACCACCCGTCACGATTTGTTTTTAAACGGCATTTTCATTGCGTTTTTGAAGTGTGTCGCAGACCGCGATGCAATCTATTCAAGTTTTTTTTGGTCAAAATCTGTGGGACCTATGCATTGTAACGACTTACGTAATCAAGTTTCACCAGAACCACATGAACGGTTCTCGTATCCCGAGTATTATTCTTGATCAACGTTTCGATTTGGTATTTATCTGAAGTGGCTTTCCAAACAAGTTTATATAGATTATTCAATTTTATTATTTATAAATGTTCCATATGCCGTTTTGATGTGCTCAGATGTTATTTGCTGCGAAATACAACGCAACCTGTATCTTTTTTGTTTAGTTCTACATAATTTTAAGTGGCTAACATTCTTTCGTTGTTTCCGTTTCTAGTCTATTCTTTTAATCTTCGTTTTATTAGGATTGAATTGAGAGAAAAGTCGTTCAACCAATGTTGAGGAATGTGGAAGATTATCAATTCTGGACTCTCCCAGAAGTGGAAAGGCAGAGTGTTCCCGGAACATTTGATCGCTAATATTTTTTTCAAAAACATGCAGCACTACAGTAAATTACAGAAAAATCTATACTCAGAATTTATCTGCGTTCATAGCTCATATTTTGGACTGAATACTTACTAACCACAAAAGAAAAAATATCAGCAGAGGAAGAATTGAAGATTGTTTTCAAAATTTTATGTTAGTTGGTTCGGTTATATAAATCTTTTTATATAATTTTTTTTTTCTCTTGGGTAATTTTACACTCTGAAGTGTACTCCTTTATCAATAACATTACGGCTACTCTTGCATACACATCATCCTCACTAAGGTAATGTTGTGCCTCAAACTTAATCTTGTTGTAATTCCTAAAATTTGTCAAATATTCTGGTTTCATGAAATTATTCAGTACCGTTTCCAAAATCTTAGAACAATTTGAGTGTTGTGAATATAATTCGAGATTTTCATTCTGGAAGCTCGAAGCTAGGGATTCTAGTGTGTTTATTATGGATATTTTTTTCTGATAAAATGAAAAGTACAAAAATCATGATAAATCAGGATCATTTTATAAAAATCAGGGTGAATTGAGTGTTTGTCAGGGTATCAGGGAACGTCACAAAAAGTCTGGGAAATCCTGAAAAATCAGGAAGGTTGACATCTCTGGTCGTTACGTTACGTAACAACGTTCCATTTTTATTCCTAAATAAATTCACGCGCCTTTGATTTTGGGACCAGTAAGAAGGCACCGATTAATGCATCTCGAATATCGCGTAAATCTACCGGATCATGATTTTGTCATGACTGCTAAACATAAACTAATTCCGTCTGTTATCGCAGGATGCAAAATGAAGCAAGGTCATGCTGAAGCAGTTCAATGCAGTGGTCCAATGTACGTTTCATTTCGTTTAGGAAGGCACTGTTCTTCGAACGATTTTTCTCATGGGATCGATTTTAAAAGGGTGTGCGAGCTGCCTGAATTCTAGATTATTCGATATCAAGGAATAATCAAGCCAGTAATAATAAAATCTCGTTTTAAGAATATCATAGATATTTCTGGTTTAGCATTTTAATCAATTGAATCTCGATGCAATATTAGTTGCTACAAATGCTCCAGGACGTAATGCTTTCAACTGAGTTGAAAATCGGATAGCTCGTCTTCGTCGTCGTGAAGGATATCACTTTGATGAAAAACTCAAAACGATTCCCCTGCATACTCAAATCGTTAACTGATGTGTGGAATACCCTAGCGATCGGTGGATATTCTGTTAAAGCAGAATATATCTAGTCCGCAAACTCCCTAATCGATGAAGCAGAATTAGTACGATATGAGGCTAAGTGGTTTGCTGTTTGAATTAAAATATTAGGTCGATTAGGTCCAGTCCAAACAAATTGAGTTGCTGCTCGACCACGAAGAGTCGACCAAGACGCTTCTCTCCCTT
The DNA here is from genome assembly GCF_029784135.1 of Toxorhynchites rutilus septentrionalis. Lineage (NCBI taxonomy): Eukaryota > Metazoa > Arthropoda > Insecta > Diptera > Culicidae > Toxorhynchites > Toxorhynchites rutilus. The sequence continues at coordinate 11,292,932 of NC_073746.1, forward strand.
GATCACAACTTCACAGGAACACTCAACTTCCAGCTTCAAGGGTTTTTCCGATGCTGTGGTAGCTTGAAGTGTTATAGGGATTGTTGTGGGTTACCCGAATTCCTTTCTTTTCTGCTCCGAAATGATACTGATATCCGATGCAGTGTCGAACCAGTGTCGCTTCCGACTGCTCACTTCTGCGCATTTCTAGTCACCGTCACCTTGGATGAGTTCCGTTTTCCTGTGGATCTTTGTGACCTACCCAACGCATGACACCACAGTTCCAACAAGGAGATGCTGGACCGGCACCTCGTTGATTTGGGGATCTTGATTCTGGTGATCTTCTCCCTGAACCTTTTTATTCGGACCTCTGGTTTTTGAGTTACGATTTTTTCAATAAAAAGAATAATGGTTCTGCATACGCCTTCAGTCGTAATTCAAAATTGGTCTTATGATAATGAAAATTCTTTTAAATTTGGACCTTTGGTAGTTGCCACCATTGTAGAAGGTTTCAAAAAAAAATCGGCGAGGATCGCGTCAAAATCTGCCGTTTTTTCGGCTGGTTCATCCGCTGTGTTTCCGTGCAATTAGACGCGCGACCCATTTTTCGTTGACTGCAACTAGAAATCCAGAATTAAAAACTCACATACTTCTTGTTTACATTATAAATACTTACCAGGATCCGAAAAACACAAAATACCATCGAGAAGCAATCAATTTTGTTCAAAAATCGGTCGAAACAACACTAGTAACAGCCAAAACGAGGAACTGGTCTTAAATTTTGTCGCGCTGGTTTTCAACTTTTGACATCTATCAGTGCGTCTTGCTAAAACGGGTTGCTTTGATTGCATTAGTATTGCGGTTTTTAAAATTTGTCATACTATTACAAGTGCTTGCCGCTAGGTCTCGCATTTACTGTATTTGTATTGGCATTTAAAATCAATTTGAATATTTTTTTTTATTTTTTTTGTTTTGTCCGACACTGTATGCACAGTATTCTTCCATAATCTATCATCATTATTCAGACAGATTCAGTTCAAGGTATTTTTAATGGTACTGATTGAGTTGAAATATTTGCTCCTGAGAGAATTTCGCATGATCCTGAACCTGTGATAATCTGCAGGAGCAAAAATTCTCCCGGTTAAGGTGAAGGTGGAAGCTAGCCACAAATGGCTGACACAATGGCGCTCATTTCTTTCATCTCCGTCCCTCACCCCTCGCCCGAAAATCAATAATTTCGCGAAACAGTGTGAAGAAAATTATCGTTTTCGCACACTTCCCATGGAGTAATATCAACCAAAATTTAATCGATTACTCACAAGATATCAAAATTTCATCTGCTGTCGCACTGTATAGTGAAAAACGTCGGAAAACTCGAGCAAGTGCTCTGAAAGTTAAATTTTCATTTTTCAATCTTCGGCAATGGTTTTGTTTGTGTTGGTGAAAGCATCGTTATTTTTTTTACACTGATGCCAGACAACATCATCGAAACAGCTATCAAAACCACTCAATAAAATGTTATTCCTGAGTCATAGCCTTTCATGTCATGAAAATCAATAGAATAAAATAGTGTTGATATCAAAACAATCATTATTTTTACGTTTAATGGGTCTATAATGTAAGTTTTAGCAACTTTAACATTGGGTAAGAAAATTGTATTGCAGAGCTCGGAACACTGCCACGGCTGCCTATGCTTTCAAAAACAATAAACGGAAAAGTATTACATTCAATCAAAATGTCTCAGCCAACGAAGAGAAGGGTTAAGGTTCTCCAACGTGAATATGTGAAAACAATACGACCAACGAAGGAAAATATTGAGGAATTATCAGCATCGAGTTACTATGCGGTAGAACTTGTTAATATCAAAAGAGCCCCAATTCGCATGTGTTATAAATTTGCACATGTTACGCTCGCGTATAATCAGAATTTTACTTCATATGCAAAAATACCCCTTCTATATATTTATGTTTGCAATAGGCTTGGTTCATCGGAACATATCGTGCATACATTTAACTTCAGTATTGAATTGTTATTTTTTTTTTAAATGTATTCAAAGACTCGTGTCAATGAAGCGCCACACAGTCTGATAAGTGAATTGATCTTCTCTCACAAACATCATTTCCCCCCCTTTTTACACGTGGTTTTACCTATACTACTACAATGGCTAGCTTCCACCTTCACCTTAATTCAGCAAAAATTCTCCCATTCCACAATCTTCCACAATTCTTCACATAACATCAAAATTAAATGTGCAGCGATATCATGTTACATGATTCAGCCGGACAATTCACTAGTCCGAAGCATGAAATCTCACCTAATGACGAACTATAGTCATGCCATTCGCCTACGGGAATGCAGTGACTAGCTAAAACTCACTTCATTCGCCGCGCGGAATAAGGGGAAATGTGTCTCATTGTCAATGCAGAGAACGTAATTTTCGAAGAACTTGGAAGAAGCAAAAAAAGTCACAGGAGGGTTGTGTCCGAGACACGACCGCATAGCTGACGTAGGATTCCGTTAAGCTATCTGTTGTGTTTTGATATGCTTGAAGAATTACACCGTTAAACTCTTTAACCCTCTAAGACCCAAATTTTTCATTCGTCTAAAAAAACATTCCACTTTTATTTCGAATTTCCGACTTTCAACATAAAATACTTCTAGCAGAAAGCTGCCAGCATAAAACCAATGTGTATGTGTGATAGATGAAAAATATTCTAAAGACGTTCTAGTGGGGGGGAACATTGAAAATAATGACTGAATAATTTGGAGAAAAAATTCCGTGAAGCCCGTCTAAAGGCGGGGTTGGGCTTTAGAGGGTTAATAAAGATTTGGTGGCCCCGAAAATACTCGTTTTGTTTGGTTGTTGGGTATTGTTAGTTCACTCCCCCAGTGTTTACCTAGTGACGATGACAGAAAGATGGTAAATAGTCGTTGGATGGTGCGTATCAGATAGAAGATGTCGAATGAGATATGGTAAAGATAATTTTCTTTTATAATTTTTACTTTCTGAGTGTTTACCTTTTATTCAACCCAATGCGAATTTTAATTGGACTAACAACATCTAATACTATACACTATGTAAAAAAATTATAGACACCCTCGTAATGGTATCAGCATTTTTGTTGAAAATGTTGACACACTCCTATTATTCAATTTTTCTTTTAGCTGTAAGTGATGTCCCTTTTGAGTAAAGCAAAATGAGCAGAATAAATAAATTTTCGTAGTAGTATTTATTTACAGGCGCAGCAAATAAACAAGGCCATCCCTACATATGATGCCAAAAAATTATGCACACCCCTTGAAAAATGACATTAGATGGTAGAGCTTTGTTTTGATTTGTAAACATCCAACGATAAACAAGTTGAAAGTGGCAGTCCAGATCATTTTCTGTGATTTGCGAAGTTCCTTTGAATATCAAGCAATTGATAATTTCTCACCATGAATCTGAAAATGGTTACCAAACAATAAGTCAAATGGTCAATCTGAGCAAAAATACAATTGCGTCGATCATCCAAAAGTATAAACGAGATTGGGTACAATTGCTCGCCAGAAGGGACAAGGACGAAAACGTAAAACAACACCTAATATTGACAGATTCATCAAACGAAGGATTCAGGAAAATCGGCGACTATCTGCTCCAAAACTGGCAGCTGAGCTTCCAACCTTCTACAATGTTTCAGTACACCCTCAAACTGTCCGGAACAGAATAAAGGAGTTGGGTTTTGGAGGGCATGTAGCTGTAAAAAAGCCATGGTTGTCGAAGAAAAACATAAAACTTCGCTTGAAATGGGCTAGGGAACATCCAACTTGGACAATTGATGACTGGAAGCATGTGTTGTGGTCTGATGAGACAAAAATCACCTTGTTTGGCTCTGACGGAATCATTCGGACGTGGAGAAAACCAGGAGATCGCTTGAACTTGAAGTGTTTGCGACCTACCGTGAAGCACGGAGGAGGTATGACTATTTGAATAATATTTATTGAAGGAGTGAAGCTTTATTGATAGGTTATATTGCAGGACGAGTGATGGTGTGGGGTTCTATGTCCTGGAATGGTTGCGGAACGTTGGAACTCATTGACAAGATCATGACAAAGGAAGTTTACTTGGACATTCTGGAATGTAACCTCCACACCAGTGCCAGAAAGTTGAAGATGTCTTGGAATTTCATCTTTCAACATGATGGTGATCCTAAACACACCTCGAAACTAGTAACGCAATGACTTGAGAAAAATAAAATAAAGGTCCTGGATTGGGTTCCTCAATCTCCAGACCTTAACCCTATCGAACATCTATGGTCCATTCTCAAGATAAAAGTTCGAGAACAAATCCCAACGAATCTGGGGGAGCTAAAGCAGGTCATTGTTGATGAATGGAACAAAATCGAGCCATCCGTTTTCCTTAAGCTTGTGGAATCCATGCCGGATCGATGCCAGGCCGTAATCCAGGCAAAAGGAGGCCACACACGATTTTAAATGCGCAAATATCTAAGGGTGTGTTTAATTTTTTGGTGTTGATTTCTCTTGTTATTTTTTCTAACATTTACCTTCTGAAGTATTAGATAAGTTTGAAATGTTTTTATGTTACTGAATAAACGTCAAATAATAAACGAGTAAGTTCATACTGTTTTTTGAGTTTTATTCATTGCCATTTAAAAGATGCCAGCTAGACTAAAAACAGTCAATAGAGGGTGTGTATAATTTTTTTACATAGTGTATGTAGAACATATGGGAAATCACTTTTTCGAATATTTCTTCACTTTTCCAATTTTTATCGCCGCATGAACATTGCTTGGGTGGAAATGAACACAACAAAACAGACAGCTCAAACCGAACGACCCGTTCTCGAGTGGGAGCACACCTTGGTTTTTATTTATGAAAATTGGAATGAATCGTTTCTAATTTCAAATTATTTTTAACACAACTGCTACCATGTACAATTTTACACATTCATTCAATTTTACATTTCACGAAACAACCAATATTAAAGTTCCTAATTTCCCCCTACTTTCATATATTTGCAATGCCATTTCCCCTCAGGCAGCTTGGTTTAGATGTGTCTGTTAGGGAACCGCCGCATGTGTCGACAATTTCGACCAATCAGAAGTAGGTATTTCCGTTAGGATAGGGGTTGAGATTTCTCAATTGTTCGATAGTTAGTTTCATGACATATGTCATTTTATTCAATGTAAAAAATTGTTATGAAGTTCCGAAATCGATTGACGAAAAAATATCAACAATCCATCATGAAATGGCTGATCAATAACCGTTTGAAATTGGACAATTTTCACGATGTGTTTGATGTGCTTTTCAATTTGTACCCCAATATGTTCCCGAAACTAGAAAATAGAAAACTGGAAAAAATAATTTAACGCTTTGCAAAATTGTTATCGCAAACCGTAAGGCTAATCTATCCAGTTAAAAAAATCACAAAAATGTAATCGCAAAATTTGCTCCACAATGTGATGTTCCACCCACTTCCGGAAAGAATAATTGCATGATGGTTTGTTGAGCAAACATTTTGATCACATTTTAACTAGAGATTTAACTTCAGTTAAATCTCCCAATTTTATGTTCTTGTTTCAGTTCATCTTTTATTTTGCTTCCTTTTTTGGCTTACTTACTGTATCTGAGAAGCATTAGTACATGAAAACCGATCTCTAGAATTCATTTATAATTTCGGCATACGAATGCGTGTAATTTGCTTCTGAAAAACGGCGCTTCAGAGCAAGTCACTATCTGTTCATTTGAATTACATAGTCAATCTATAATTTCTTTGTTATTTCAGTTTCCTTCCATTATTTTCGAATTCTCTTACTTATTGCTTCACAACCTGAAACAGAACCAGTCACATGAAGAAGACAAAATCCACAATATTCAAACTCAAAGCTTTAAAATCAACAGATCAAATGTAGGACGCAAATTAGAAAACAAAAGCGAAAAAACTATTAAAACCACATATACATCAGGTTTGCAAGCAGATTTAAAGTGAAAAGAGGGAATCAAGTATCGAATCGATGAAAGTAGTAATGAAACTAAAAAGGTAACCAGAACTAGAATCAAAAACTAACAGAATCAAATCATTATTCATCGAGCTTTTTAGACAACCTAGAAAGACGCAAACGAGGTGATGAAAGGACAAGATTCAATAAAACGTTCACAATTCACCGGTTAAGTTGTTCGGGAGGCAGCAACAAAACCGTTGGAACAATTTAATTCATAGAAAATGAGCCGATATTAATAATGCTTCCCGGCATTTTTTTTTTTTTAACGTAGAGTCCAAATCGGCAACAAATAAAATTTAAAAGAAAAACAAAACTAGTGATATTTGTTGGATTCGTTTAAGATTATATTTGTCGCAGTTCAATTTGCTGTATAGTTGTGCGAAACTCTGGAATACAGTGTTTAGATTTTGGACCTCTTAGATTGGGTTCTCCTGTTTTGAACAGAACACGTAAGAATACGACTCGCAAAACGAACAGATGAAGTGTTAGGCTAGGCGTTTTGTGAAGTTTTGTACATACCAGACTAGTAACTGAGAATACTAGTTAATAATTGAACTATTTTTCCTACCGTAGTTGAATATCCGTTCTAAGGCGATTAGTTTCTGTTAACGTCCTGCCTGAGGGATACGAACAAAACGATGAAATGATATCAAACCGTGCGTATCAGGATAATATGTTGAGAATGTAAGAAAAAGGCAGTTCTCTGCCCAAAAACAATGATAACGAAGATGGAGAACGCTTCGCGAGGGAGCAGAAATGGTTATAATGTGAATGCTGAATAATTTTGTAACTTTTAAAAATGAGAAATAAATAACATATCTGCACAACAACTTGCTATTTTTTTCCGTTGGGAAGTATCACAGTGCAGAATTTTGATTGAACGATTGGTAGCAAAAAGGTTTTTTGTTTGCAATCCACCTAGGTTGTTTATCATTCATTTGAAAATCATCAATTCAACAGTTAGGTTCGAGCTCTTGCCACAACCAGACGTATTCAAATTTTTCTCCGCATCGTTTCTTTTTCGTACGCACACTTCGGTGTGTACAGATCTTTTCCGCGTCAGTACTACCTGACGACAAGTTTTGCTTTGTGATACCATAGCAATTATGGCTTCCGTGCGTGCTCGTGAGAATACATTTAAAATCGACTTCACTAATTTTCCAAAGAGACCCATCATTTGAAGAAATCCACACGTTTGTCCACAACACTCTCAAAATCTGCTCAAAATGTCGTCGAGCAGCATCATGAAAAACATGAACTTGAGGTTAACAAGACGAAGATCAAAGTGCGTCTCTTTATGGATGACGGAGGCATTGAAGTAAAGATCCATGACCTTTCCGAAAATGTTCGGAACGAAGAAATCGCTGCATTTTTAAAGCCTTTTGGGGACGTAATCACAATTAAGGAGGTGATCTGGGGGGAGAATTTCGCTTTCAAGGGAATTTCGTCAGGCGTGCGGGTCGCCAAAATGGTTCTAAGGCACCACATCAAATCTTTTGTTACGATTCAAGGTTGTTGTGTTCGGATAACTATAAAGGAAATGCGGCGCAACTTGATAGCTTGTGTTTTATTCCTAACACAGTGATACTTGTTGCTTCTAGAGCGATCGAGTAAAAGAGGAGGAAACAATAGATGCTGGGCTATTTATTGTCGTGAGACTTGATCTGTTTGGGGGATCGTCAGCTTGACCTTCAGTCAAGCCTACTGATGGACTTTTTGATAACTGATCTAGATATATTACAATTTCCCCTTTTTTTGAATTCTTCCTACTTCTTATAATGTTCAAATTTCAACCTATCTGGAGTCCTCCTATCTCTACCTGAACGTCTGAGCACAATAGTTTCATCCAAAGAATTACTTCTTCTTTTCTTCAGGATAACGTCTTTTTTCATAGGAGAACTAGAATCTGATTCGCATCTATTGCGCTTGAATACAACCGTTTCAGGTATTCTCACAGGAATTTTAGTTACGTTTTCAGTATTAACTGAACTAGGACGTCTTAATTGATTGCTGTGTACATTTCTGATGTTACCATTTTCTTCAAATTTGATTCGGTACAGGAAACTTCCAATTCTGTTTACAACTACAACTGGAATCCACCTTACAATTGCTTTCATGTGATTCCTATACATGACTCTTTCCCCTTTTTCGTATTCCTCGTTACTATTGGACCCATATTTGGCATCTTCATAAAAACCTACATCATATACAAATTCTTTATTTTTGGAATTATCGAAATTAACTTTTTTAGAAACTTTAAATGGTTGTTCGACTGTGTTATCATTCAACACATTATCTGAATGAACTTTCGGGTTGATCGCGGTCAATATTGTACGGGGCCTGAAACGAAAAATCAATTCACTGGGTGACAAGGATGTCACAGTAGACGGTGTACTATTATACCACGTAAGAATTTCATTCAACTTTCGCGACAACGTCACCCGATTCAATTGTTGCTCCATTAGGCGTTTTTTCAAAAAGTTTTTTATGGTCTGAACCCCACGCTCAGCTGCATTATTCGACTGAGGATGGTACACAGGCGATTTAGTTACTCTGACATTCCGCGACTCCCAGTAATTAATAAATTCAAACGAATTGAACGGAGGTCCGTTATCGGACACAATTTCAACTGGTAAACCAAAATACTTGAAAAGTTCCTCTAATTTTTCATTCACTTGATCAGCGTTGGTTTTATTCATTAATTTAGCATCAATAAATTTCGTGAATGTATCAACGATAATCAAGTATGTTTTGCCTTCAAATGCAAAGAAATCAATGTGAATTCTCTCCATGGGATATGTGGTGCTAGGCCATTTGGACGTTACTCTCTCCACAGGAACGCTTCGTCTCTTATCACATACTTCGCAATCTTTGAAGAATTTCTCGATATCCTTCTGCATGTTCTTCCACCAGAACAAACCACGGCCTAACATTTTACCGCGCACGATCCGGTCATGATTCACATGTAACATTTTCAATACTATTCTCTGCAATAATTTCGGTATCACTAATCTATCACCGTAAAATAAACATTCATCTTGAGAACACAGCTCATTTCGAAGATTATAATAATATGTAAGCTCTTCTGGAATTTTCTGAGGCCAACCCTGCGTTACGAAACGGTAAACTTGTGACAAAACTTCATCTTTTTGTGTAAAATCAGCCACGTCCCGCGTTTTCAACGGAGAATCGGCATAATCTTCGAACCTATTTATTGACAATTCCTCAATCTCACTACCCTCAGAAATTGGTAATCTGGATAAGGCATCTGCGTTAGCCAATTTCCGACTTGGCCTGTATTCGAACTCATAATCGTACATTGATAAAATGACTGCCCATCGTTGTAACCTAGATGTAGCTACTACCGACGTGCCTTTTCGCGGGTGATAAATCTCCTTCAATGCTTCGCAATCCGATACGAGCTTGAACTTATGCCCATAAATGTACTTATGGAATTTCTTAACCGCGAAAATTATCGCTAAAGCTTCCCGGTGAAGCTGCGAGTAATTTTTCTCGGCTGGTGACAAAGTACACGACGCGAATAATACGGGCTTTTTTTCGCCATCAACGTCATGAGACACCACTGCACCCACCCCGTAAGGGCTGGCATCCGCGGCGACAACAATCGGTTTACAGGGATCGTAGAGTTGTAGCACATTATTCTTGAGAATCAATTGCTTACTGTTCTGAAAATGCTCTTCACAGTCTCTACTCCAGACAAATATCTCATCTTTCCTAAGTAACCGATACAAAACTCGCAATTTCGCGGAAATATTCGGAATGAACTTCGCATAATAATTTAAATGACCTAGGTACGATTGCAATTCCGTTATGTTTCTCGGAGAAGGGGCATTCAAAATCGCTTGAACTTTACTATCATTAGGGTGTAGTCCATTTTTGGAAATCGTGTGACCTAAATAATCCACTGATGCTGCAAAAAACATACTTTTTTCGATGTTAATTTTTACTCTATAATGGTTCAATCGAGTAAGAACCACATTTACAATTTCTCTACACTTCTCGTATGTGGAAGCACCTATTATGACGTCGTCCAAATAGCATGCACACCCCTCAATGTCTCCCAAAATTTGATCAATTATGCTCTGAAAAATCGAAGGTGCTGTTGCCACACCAAATGGCAAACGCAAATATTGGAACAATCCTACATGAGTGTTTACAGTTAAAAACTGCTGAGAGTTCTCCGAAACTCTAAGCTGCTGATACGCACCACGAAGGTCGATCACACAAAAAACTTGACAGTTCGCAAACCGAGCAAAAATGTCATCTATCCTCGGTAACGGATAGTGTTCAGAGCGTAAATGGGGATTGATTGTTACTTTGCAATCAATACACAGACGCAGCTTCCCGTTGACCTTGGGAACCACAACAATAGGAGATGCCCATTTACTGTGGGACACTCTTTTCAAAATTTCCTCGTCACAAAGACGATTCAGTTCAGCTTCTATCGCTGGACGCTGTTGAAAAGGAGGAGAATAAGCTGCATGGAATATGGCACTCACATTGTTTTCAATGATTATCTCGGCTTCAAAATCGCGGATGGGAGTATTGTCTGACGATACGACATGGGGATACATTTTGCGTATTGAATCGACAATTGAATTTTCAAGAGAATTCATGCTCACGGAACGCTTCTCTCCAGCATCCACGTGCGACCTAGAAGTGGTCTGAAAGATTTTTCACTTTCGATCACCACAAGCACTAATTTTTTACTTGCGCCACCCCTATCCTTGGACACTTGTGCACTGATTCCACCGATAATTTTTATTCCCTGACCCGTTACAGTCGAAAAATCATTTTCTATTTTAAACATCGGTAAATGAGAAAATTGCTTCCGATATAGGTTATCACTAATCACTGTAGCACAAGCCCCACTATCAACTTCAAATACTACTGGATGACCTTCCACGAACAGTGTCTCCGTTATCACCATGCTTCGCTCCAACCTGGCCGCTATTCCATCGTTAACTGCATTCAGCTGCATGCGTAAACTAGCGATCTCCGTCGCCAACTCATCTCCGGCACCAACTACTCCAACGGTTTGGTTTCTTCTGGACTCTTGACTGGAGCCTCGACCTAACCTGGAACTCTTCGAGTAACACATGTTCGCCGCGTGACCTTGTTTGCCACATCCATAGCACTTCCATTTCCTTGCTGGACACTTCCCATGATCGTGATCGCGACCGCATTTATCACACGTTTTTCTCTTCAGACTTTTCTGTCCAACATATTTCGGTCGACTTCTACTTCTTTCACGAAACTGTTTGTTCGATCTAACCACGTGGGCACTGAGCACATTTTCGCGTACTTTATTGTCCTTTTCGGCTAATTCCCACGTCAAGGCTTCTTCAACTGCCTTGTCGAACGTAACGTCTTTTTGCTTCAGCAGGTGTGTACGGAGCCTGCCATCGTAGATTCCGAACACAAATCTATCACGAAGTGCCTCTGTCAAGAAGTCACCATAGTAACACTTTTCGGCGAGTGCTTTCAGTTCCACTACGTATTCCGTGACATATTGACCAGCTTTCTGATCTGCCTGGTGAAATCGATAACGTTCGGACACTTTATTCACTTCTGGTTTAAAATGTTTTTTCAGCGTCGATACTAATTCGTCGTACGTTTTCGTACTTGGACTATCTGGCTGCAACAGCTTTTTCAAAATGGCGTACGTATCCATTCCCACATGTGTCAGTAGAAATGGTACTTTTCGGTTATCCGGGACATCGTGAAGAAGGAAATGTTGGTTCAATCTTTCCTCATACACTTCGAAATCGTCGTTCGCGACGTAATTGTCGAACGTACCAAAGTTCGTCGCTACACGCGAACCTCCCGCGCTACTAGCTTTATTCTCGTTGGCCATAACTTAACTTTGGCTCAACGACTACGTTTTCACTCACGGCGGACTAACGATCGTCTCAGTTCACGTCGTTACTAACTGCTACTAACTGTCTCACGTTTCTTCAAAACTAGCTGACTTTAATTTACCTCGTCGCCAATATTGTTGTGTTCGGATAACTATAAAGGAAATGCGGCGCAACTTGATAGCTTGTGTTTTATTCCTAACACAGTGATACTTGTTGCTTCTAGAGCGATCGAGTAAAAGAGGAGGAAACAATAGATGCTGGGCTATTTATTGTCGTGAGACTTGATCTGTTTGGAGGATCGTCAGCTTGACCTTCAGTCAAGCCTACTGATGGACTTTTTGATAACTGATCTAGATATATTACAAAGGTGAGCAAACATTGATCTCCTATCGAAATCAACCTCAAACATGCCGTCATTGTACAAATCTATTCCACCCTGGTTCTACTTGTGTGGAGAATAAAAGTCTCTTAGGACAAAAGGTTAACCGCAACAATCGTTTGAAGCAAGCGGCGCATTCCACCAACACACAACCAAACAACGAACCATCCACGAGTTTTGTTGATATAGTACGGAAAAACTCGAACTCGGCACTTAAACTGCTGCCCAATTTTTCACCTCTGAATCCAACACAATCGATTACTTCGTTAGAAACAAACAATGTCTCTGACTCCTCTGTCGAACCTGTTGATTCCGTCGCCCCAAGCAGCAACCAAAGCCAAGAGCCAACACAGGAGATTTCCATCGGTAACTCAACAGATGAGCGATCTTCTCAGCTAGAGAAAGATGAAAATGGTACAGCTACAACGAGTTCAGTGAGTGCTTTTAAACTCCCATCCATTGTTCCTAATCCTAGTAATATCTCGACGGAAATTTCCGATAGTGAATGTTGTGATTCGTCTCGTGAAAATGAATCATTCAATGCAGTTAAGCGTACTAGAAGACATACTAAGAAACCAAAACTAACTCTCCAAAAAAACCCTCATGGTTCATGGTTCCTTCTATTAACTCCGAGTAGACCGCGGGTAATCGGTCCCCAACTCTGTAACAAAATGCACCTCGGAATTCGAACCTAATGCGATATGAACAACACTCATATTAGCTACAACATTGGTTGTATCAACATTAATGCTATATCTAATGCGAACAAAATTCAATCCTTGTGCACATTTATTCGTTCAATGGATTTTGAAATCATACAAGTGAAATCAAGAAGTCGAAAATTCTCATCTGTCCATACCAGGTTTCAATGTGATCACAAACGTAGATAGTTCCAAAAGAGGCACTGCCATAGCTCTTAAATCTCACATCCCATTTTCAAATGTTCAGCGCAGTACAGACAGTCGAATTATCTCCTTAATTGTTGCTAACTCCGTAACAATCTGCAATGTATATGCTAATTCAGGCACTCAAAATGCATCCTCTCGTGAGTTCCTCTTCAGACACACTCTCCCCAATTACCTTCGGAATTCTCCGACTCATTTAATACTTGGCGGGGATTTCAATTGTGTCGTATCCACCAAAGATGCGACCGGGTCCAGTAACTACAGTCAAGCGCTCAGACATCTGATAGATAACCTACAGCTTTGCGATAGTTGGAATCATCTTAATAGGAACCAAATTGCGTTCAGTTTTGTTCGTCACAATTGTGCTTCTCGTATAGATCGAATTTATGTGTTCTCTGCCTTGATTTCACACCTTCGCACGTCAGAGTATTTCGTAACACCTTTTTCTGATCATAAAGCGTACAAAATAAGATGCTGTCTTCCCCATCTTGGCAAACCACATGGTCGTGGATTCTGGTCAATTCGACCTCATATCCTGACTTTCGAAAACCTCGAAGAGTATGAGGGTAAATGGCAACGTTGGGTGAGAGAAAAAAGAAACTATGACAGCTGGATGGCATGGTGGATAGAATATGCCAAGCCAAAAACTCTTAGCTTTTTCAAATGGAAGACAAATCTTGCATTTCGGGAGTTTCATGCTACTTATCAGTTATTATACTACAAGCTTCGCGAATCTTATGATAATCTGTACACGAATCCTCAAGGAATAGCAGAAGTGAATAAAATTAAAGCACAGGTGCTGGGGCTTCAAAGTAACTTTTCGAAAGCCTTCGAACGAATCAATGATCAATATATATCAGGTGAAAAAATTTCATCGTTTCAACTAGGGGATCGTCTCAAACGTCGGAATAATACAGCTATTAAGACAATTAGACAAGGAAGCAATACCTTGATAAATCCTCACGAAATTGAGAGACACGTTGGTCAATATTTTCAGGAACTATACTCAGCCGTAATCTTACCTAACAATAATAATTTCCCTAGTAACCGTGAAATCCCTCAAAATTCACCATCCAACATGCAAGCGATGGACGAGATTACTACTCAAGAAATCTTTTTTGCTATCAAATCTAGCGCATCGAGAAAAGCTTCTGGGTGTGACGGACTCCCAAAAGAATTCTATGTTAAAACCTTTGACATAATCCATCGTCAACTCAATCTTATACTTAATGAAGCACTCAATGGTAACATAAGGAAAAAATTTATGGATGGCGTTATTGTCCTTAGCAAGAAAAAAGGTGATGATGATACAATCAATGAATACAGACCCATATCTCTGCTAAATTTTGATTATAAAATTCTTGCGCGCATTTTAAAGCAAAGAGTGGAAAAGGTTATAAAAGAAAACAATATTTTAAACTCAAATCAGAAATGCTCAAATTCCAAGCGAAATATATTTGAAGCTGTATGCTCTATAAAAGACAGCATCGCGGAAATAAACTTCACTAATAGATCTGGAAGACTTATCTCCTTTGATTTGGATCATGCTTTTGACCGTGTAAACGTGAATTATCTATTGTCTGTTATGCGGAGTATGCGTTTCCACCCTGGTATTGTATCGCTTATCCAAAAGATCATGTCTTTGTCTCATTCTCTTGCGCTTGTGAACGGAAATCTTACCATCGAGTTTCCTATTCAATGCTCAGTCCGTCAAGGTGATCCACTGAGTATGCACCTTTTTGTCCTTTACCTGCACCCTCTCCTAGAAAAACTCACTTCCATTTGCAACAATCCCGTAGAACTCGTTGTAGCATATGCGGACGACATATCCATAATTATGACAGACGAATCGAAACTGGTTTTAATTAAAGAAGCGTTTATGGATTTTGGAACGTGCTCGGGAGCTTTGCTAAATTTCGCAAAACCAACTTCAATCCTGGTAGGATGTCAACGGAATATGGCATCAAACTGTGACTGGCTCACCACTCAAGAGTCGGTGAAAATCCTGGGTATCGTATACTTCAACTCTTTGAAACAAATCATCGATTTCAACTGGGGAGACGCCATAAGAAAAACTTCACAACTCATGTGGCTCTTCAAACCACGAGTTCTAAGCATCCACCAAAAAGCTATCCTCGTGAACACGTTCGTGACATCCAAAATATGGTTCATGGCATCAGTACTCAGCACTACGAACGCGGCAGTGGCCAAAATGACTTCTCGAATTGGACAATTTATATGGGAACGATACCCATGTAGAGTATCAATGGAGCAATTAACTCTTCCAATTGAAAAAGGGGGATTGAACCTTCATCTTCCGATGCACAAATGCAAGGCCTTGCTGATTAATGTGCGATTCACATAGCACGTTACGGAGAAGAACGTCTACGTTCCGTCAACGTCTCCACCAATTCACACATGCAGTCAATGCTTCCACCAGCAGCGTCACGTCAAATGCCAAACGAATGCAATGCCCTCTTTCAAATCAGCATGCCTAGAATCAGTTCTAAATTTTGAAAAATTCAATGAGAATCATTGAATTCAATTATTTATATGCTTAAACCCCGTAGTCCGACACTTATGCAATAATAATAATAAATAGAATAATTCTTTCAACTAGTCGCGAATGATTTTCACTCCGAAATTTGGAACTAAGAGATATGTTGGCATAAAAAGTACAGTAAGTTACTTACAAAGCGATATGCTGAGGCACCACTCAGTGTCGCATTGAAGTCGGTTTTGACCAGTAATTGGACATTTGCGACTGGTGGCGACTTTCAATGTGGGGCCATAATTTGGGCCCCGAACTCAATGTTTACAAAAATGTCCAACTAGAGGTAAAAATGTCTAATTAAACGTGTTGCATCACAGATCTGTTCAATTAGGTTAATGTCGATGTAGATGTAAATTACTGTATAACCAAATCAAAACAAAAGCCGAGACACAAAGCCCAGACAAAAACCAAACGAGCCGTCCGTCTCCGTCAATTATTCTTTTCTACAAACCCTGCCGGTCGTTTTCGTTGAACGTATGCTGACGGGTCGTTACGTTGCTGGTGTATGTGAATGTTTTCATGAGAATTGCATGGTAGAATCATTGACGTGTCGTGACGTGACGGGACGTGAACGTGACGTGTATGTTGTATGTGAATCGCACTTAACCGTTTTCTAGCCTGCAAAGAACAAACTCCTTTTGCAACATCATTCAGTGCGCAGATGACGAATCCTCCTAACGTCAACGGTATCCCCACATTATACCCATGTCTGAAGAAAATAGCCAAGGAATTGCCTTATATCCCAGAAATGGTGTTGAGGAACCCTTCTGCAAACACGATAGAGTGCTTCTATCGCGGCATGCTGAAAATGCCCAAAATCATGGAAGAACATCCAAATGTGCAATGGCATAGAGTTTGGCGAAATTTACGACATAAAACATTAACATCAGAAGAGAAGTCAACTTATTATTTACTAGTGAACAGAAAAATCCCAAACGCAGCAATGTTCTTCAGACAGGGTCGAACAGACAATGAAATGTGTAATCTTTGCCAGAATGAAGTTGAAGATCTTGAACATAAGTTTTCTACATGTATACGTGTGCAGCACCTGTGGAATCATCTTCTAGCGAAATTGGAGGCAATTTTGATGATGATGATGATGATGGTCCCACCTCATACCCCTACAATGGTTTGAGCAAGACGATTTATCATTAAGATAATTTTTAAAGTTTAACAAAGCACATCTGGAACCAGTATGCAAAATAAAACGAACTGGTTCTGTTGCAGACATAAATTGAATCATAAGAACATTAAACAAAAGACGGAAACCGAAAAGTAAAGATATAATCCCAAGGCATGTCGAGCAAATTTCCAACCCGGGAAGATCCTTGACTGATCGGGAATCGAACCCGATATCCTCAAGTTTCCACTAGATACTTACATTGAGATCTGCCGCGGTACAGAAAAAAACTCGATATAACCATCTGCTAATACGATAGTTTACAAGTATTCCGTCTGAGCTATCCCTGGTTCGAATCCGGTTTCCACTGAAGACCCTAGAACATTTCATTGTATAACGATTTTCGCCAGTGTTCAAAATCAAGTTATCTATGTCTACCGAAACGCGCGCGTGGCTCAAGCTTTTGTAGACTACTCATTTTTTTTTTTTCAAATCTAACTTACAACAACAATAATGTAACAAAAATCCATCATCATCAATACGAACATGATAGCTTATGCAAACATAGAAACATTGAAACATTTTTACAAGTACATAACACAGATTTCACATGTGACAGACACAATTCTTTGAACTCAGCTATTGTTGCCGCTCGTTTGATATTTCTGGGCATCGAATTGAAGAGTTTTAATCCTTTATACAATAGTGAATTTTGGGACCTGCTAAATAAAAAGTTAGGTGTTCTTGCATCAATCGCGTTTCTTGTATTATATCTATGCAAATCACTTCCTCGTTCAATTCGATCACACAAGTATCGAGGCAGCATATCATTCAAAATTTTAAAGATGAACACCATTGTCAAGTAATAAATCCTTTGCTTCACAGATAACCACTGTAGCGCGTCCAACATTATGACAGAGGAAGTGTACCTATGACATCTTAAAATTAATCGCATGATTTTATTTTGTAACCGCTGCAATCGCAATAGTTGTGTATTATTTGCAAGAAACAGGATGGATGAGCAGAAATCTATGTGTGGTGAGACGAGTGATTTATATAGTTTGACTTTACTAATTGCGTTTAACTCATTCTTCAAACGACAAATGACGCCGTACTTTTTAGCAACCTTTTTGATGACATTATCAATGTGAGACTTAAAAGTTAGTCTGTCATCAATAACTACTCCCAGATATTTTATTTCTTTAACCCGTTCAATAGTCTCACCATCGATTTCAAAATTACCGTTATATCTGGAGTTTGCTGAAGAAATGAGCATGTATTTTGTTTTATTAACATTCAACTTTAATTGTTTGAATTTCAACCACCGAGCGAGAGAATGAAGATCTTCGTTCAAGTGCTCCGCGATTACATTCAACTCCTTAGCTGCGATGAACAGAACAGTGTCATCCGCGAACAAGTTTATATCACAAAAACGTAAAACCCTCCGCATATCATTAATATATAAAATGAATAAAATGGGCCCTAACACACTTCCCTGTGGTACACCAAGTGTGTTATCGATGGGAGTAGAAATAAAATCGTTGAAACGAGTCTTTTGAGTTCTATCACACAAGTAGCTTTCAAACCATTTGTATGATGTCCCTACAATTCCAAAGCGCTTCAATGTTTGCAACAATAAGGCCCTAGAAATTGTTTCAAAAGCGCGTTTCAAATCCAAGAACACCGCAAAAATAGTTTCTTTAGCCTCGATATTCTCTTTCCATTTTGCCAACACCAGATTTAGTGCGGTCTCACAAGAGTGTCCCTCTCGATATCCCGACTGTTCCGGTATCAGCAAACTGTTATTGTCAATAAATTTCATCAGCTGGCCTTTCACAACAAGTTCTAAAATTTTTTCTAATGTGTGCAACATGTTAATGGGGCGGAACTCTTCGGCTTTATCCGTCCCATTAACTTTGGGGATGGGAACCACAAGAGATTCCTTCCAAACTTCAGGCACGTGCCCAGTTTGCAATGATTCATTTATCAGGCCTAGCAATTCGTGTCCAATAACATGAAAGCAATCTTGTATCACTTTTGCGTTGACATTGTCGATACCAGCCGATTTATGCAAAGAAAAACAAATATCTCTCAACTCTGCAAATGTGATGGGTAGAAAACATTCTAATCTGCAATTACTGCTTATCGGCTGTATTATTTCGTATGGCTCACTGACCAATTCAATACTTTGATTGATCAATTGAACACTATTCACGAAATAACTGTTGAATTTTTCCGCAATGATTTGTTCCGAATGTTCCTCTGAACCTTCAAAAGTTATGGACCGCGATAAACTATTTTTAGTGTTAAGTAAACTTCTTAGTATTTTCCATAACTCCTTGCTGTTATTCTGATGTTGATCGATTTTCCTCTGTATATATTCACATCTTGTCTTTTTCAAGGCTTGTGAATATATATTCCGCGCGCAGGTGTACCTTTTCCAATCGTTTTCTATATTACTTCTACAAAATTTTGAGTACATTTTATCTCGTTTACGTTTGAGTCGCAAGAGTGATAAAGTGTACCAGCTGTTCGAATTTTTCAAATTGATTTGTTTCTCAAAAACTAGGCTATTGGTACACACTTTCAAGCTATTAGTGAGAACAGCTGCTTTCAAATCCAGATTGTCCGTTATTGCAGTAAAATCCAGGTTTCTAGCAACAAGATAAGACAGTGCTTCCTTTGAATACTTGTTCCAGCACTTGATTTTAACTCTATTTTCTTCACGTTCACTCTGTTCGTTCTCAATATAAATAAAAATTGTCTCATGATCCGTTATTTTCAATTTGGCCTCTATCAAAGAATGAACTGTATTAAAATTAGAGAAAACGTGGTCTATCAAAGATCTACTGTTTTTCGAAATTCTTGTAACTTCTGTTACAGTCTGTTTCAAGTTGTAAAAATCAGATAGTTGCTTCAATTGCTTCGAATTCTGCACGTTGAGCCAGTCAATATTGAAGTCACCAGCAATTACATTCAATTTACTGGAGTCAATGAAACTCTCCCACCAGTTTTCTAAAATTTCTAAAAATCGCTGATCACTAGAACTGGGGGAATGATACAAAATTCCAAAATTTCCCATCTGCATACCTCTTTCAACTGAAATTGCCAAGAACCAATTATTTTCAACAGATTCGTTTAACCGAATGTTGAATTTAATCGATTCTTTTGCGTAAATAGCAACTCCTCCAGTGTGTCTGGAATGTGAAAGGCAAAAAGCAACTTTGTAACCCGGGATGCCATATTGATCAAATGAATTCTCATCAACAATATGAGTTTCAGAAAGAAAGACTAATCGTGGACGGAAATTTTCTACAAGTTGGCGCATTGCCACATAATTTGTAGAAAGCCCAGCTATATTGAAGTACAACATTTCAAACTTCCTATCACATCTTCTTTCCTTGGGTTGCTATTTACTAGAAAAAATGTTGCTTTTTTTCTTTTCTAACAGCCTCCGATACACTGGACACTGTGTACTATAAGCTGGGTGGTTTATGTCCAATTTAAATTTTTGCTCTTGATTCACTTTTAAACAATTTACGCACTTAAACTCAGTTGACGAGCATCCAGATGTTATATGTTGTTCATTACATCTTGAGCATTTATCTTCATTACTACAAACTTTGCTCTTGTGCCCGAATTCTCCACATTTGAAACAACGTAGAACAATAAAGGCCTCAGCAACTGAACACTTATCCCATCCGATGCTTACTTTACGAGTACTCATCAGACATCCATAAGTGTCATGATCTACTTCAATAATCGTATTATATTTGCTGTACTTTAAACGTGGATTTTCATATTCTGCAACAACTTTAACATCTCCAATCTTGATGTCATCATTTTGACTTTTTAAAAGATCTACGAAAACGTCTGAGGAATATCGATCACTCATTCCTAATATCTTCAATCTTGGTTTTAATGGTTTGGGAACAACAGCGCTAAACTTTTCTCCCAGATTACTTTCTATGTTATTTTTCAAGTTTTCAATGTTATCCCCTGCCGCACACTCAACAATAATCGAGCCGTCTTTCCCGTTCCTAAAATTGCTAATTTTATGGATTCTTGGATTTAATTTTTCTTTTAAAAATTTTCTGGTTTCGTCATTATTTTGCGACTCGACAGGTTTAATCACGATAACAGGGCAAACCTTACGTTTTTTACGGATTTTGAACTCTTTAATACACTTGCATACGAGCGTGCATTGTTTTCAACCTTTTCGTCATTACCATTGTCATTAATTTCTATTTGTATCGGTTCCTCGCGCTTATTCATTATAATTTGTTTTTTCCTACTAGGGCAGTCCGGTTCCGAACCAGTTGTTCTATTACTCAGAGTACGTTTCCTGTTCATCCCAGCTAATTTTTTATCATCGTTACTATTTTCAACAAATGAACTTTTCAATTCTTTCAAATGTTGAGAAATACTGATATCAATACTTCCCATCTTTTGAACTAGCCGTTCATCGAAAGATCTGATCAGTTTCTCCATCTCTCTTTCCATTGCAATCTTTATTTGATCATCGATGTTTTCGAAGATCAAATTTTCAAATGTTCCTAAT
Organism: Toxorhynchites rutilus septentrionalis; assembly: GCF_029784135.1. Lineage (NCBI taxonomy): Eukaryota > Metazoa > Arthropoda > Insecta > Diptera > Culicidae > Toxorhynchites > Toxorhynchites rutilus. The sequence continues at coordinate 11,314,314 of NC_073746.1, forward strand.
TCCTGAATTAAAAAGTGTAAATAGAGATTTAAAAAATAAGGCTCTGAAAATGTTTATTGTATACGTAAACTTTGTTCTAGATGTCAATAATGTTCTCACAGTAGAAGCACTTGATTTTAATCTAAGTTGTTATTGTTTTTAATTAAGCGAGTTCCAAATAAACGTTTTTATAAAAAAAAAATTCATGTCTGCATAATACATGTTAAAAATAAATTCATATCAGCGCAAAACAACACACAAAAAAAAGAGAACTGCACTCACTATATTTGATTGGATTTGAGTTTCTATAAATCCATTCCATTCCATTTCCAATCAAATTGAAACCACCTCGCACTTCCAACGCCCTTCACATCTGATCCCGATAATATTGAGTTGAGTGGGAAAAAAATCGACGAAAACAGAGTTTGCCCTCGACCCCATACGATTAACTTCAATGGCGGGAGGTGCAAAAGTCAAATCGTGCAACAATAAACCCAACGGGGTGCACCTCCACCACCTGGACGCGTTTTGCCAGATTATTTTCTGATGGGTGCGCAGCGATTCCGGGAGAAGGGGGAGTAATGTAACCATTGCTGAACACGATACGGAAGGAAGATAACTATCCACCACAAAAAAAAAATGATTTCAATGCATTCCAATTTCACACAACACTCGTTTTTTAGTTGAGGAAATCAAAAGCTGATCGAATTATTTGCATTGAATAGGCTAGTGTGAAGCATAATTCAAAATATTCCTGGACAAACGTCCAGAATTTGTCAATAGGATATAAGTCGTGCACCTCTTTGGCAACTCAACCTTTTTTTTTTTTTTGAGGTTCGTTTTGCCAACCAGATAATCTATCCATCAGGATCAAGACTATCTCCAGCTCCGGTCCCTACAATTTTTTAAAGCAAAAACTTCGACTTCTTGATCACTTTCGCGAGTTTTACTACGAGATACCAAACAAGTTTCGAAAGAGTGGAGTTTTAAAGCTGCGTGAAAGACGGCGACAGATTGTGGATCAGAATGTATGTCTACCTACTAATTTCTTCTTAATCCTTTATCAACTTTCTGGACTACCCAATATAAAATCGATAATTTGAACGAAAAAAAAGGCTTAAATTACAAAAATTATTGGTGCATCATTCAGAGTACTGTCCGTCGCTTTTCAATACATTTTCTTTTCTATTTTCTTGCAATTAATGGATCCTTAGTAAGAAAGTGTTCGACTTTTGAGTCAAGCAATACATCAAACGCTTCGTTGAATCTGTTTTGAAGTGGATCTCAGCGCTCTGTCAATTTTTTTTTTTTTGGAAAACTTGACTCATGAGAAGCAAGATCTGTCCAGCGGTTGTATTTATTCGCATTTTTTCATAAGCATTCCACTAGCAAGCCAACCAACGAGTTCTTGGCTAAAAGGCAGGTGAAAAAATTATAGAAGGTTGTGTCCAAGACACGACCGCATTGTTGACGTAGAGCTACGCTGTAGTGTAATTGAAGTCGCTTGTTTATAACTGCGAATGTTATTTTATAACTCTGCGAAATTTTAGAAATAACTATTCTACCAGTTTGGTCGCGCTGATTTTTTTTTATTGTAGAATAATTTGACAATAATTGTTTGATGATTCATTCCTGTGCTCGCAGCACAATATATGCTCCAGATAAGCGCAGCTGTCATCCTTAGTTTTGCTACTGGCAAGTGAAACCAAATCACATTCAAAATTCCAGAACAACATTTACATTCTTGGTGACTAAATAAGCGAAATAAAATCTATCTGCATGCGAACCCAAATAAATTGATAACTTATTGTAACTTGTTGAATAACTTGGTATTCCCCAAATAATTTTTTGGTGCACAACCTTAACATCTGCTTCACCATAGCGTCAGTTTAATGCACTGATGCAATGTCAAAGGCACCAACGAAGCCTTTCACTGCGGATTGCTAAAAAAGTGTAAGTAAAGTTTTACATCGGTTGCTTTTAATTGATTTTTTAATCAAATTTCTATTCACAGGGATAAAACCAAAAACATAACAACAACAAAGAAACAGTTTGAGCGGCTGGTGCAGCTTTTGGAGAAGAACCCCGACATCGCAAAAGGATTTATACGTGGTAACTCCGGACCATTTTGGAACGATTGTGCTGCTGAATTAAACAGTTTGGGACCACCCATCCGTGACGGGTCTGGATGGAAAAAGGTATTTACTGAAACTATTCCGAAATAATACATATGTATTTCACTTTTAATGTCCGGCAGGTGTGGGCGGATTATAAATCAGCGTTGAAGCGCAAACTCTCTCACAACAAAAGAGAGCAAAGGGCAACTGGAGGAGGACCCAACAGAACGATACATTTGTCTGAGCTAGAGGAGCAAGCGGTTCAGCTAACTGGACTGTTGGAAACCGTAGAAGGAATACCAGGTTGTTCTTCACAAGGAACACCTAAGGGAAAAAACAACGAGGTTAATGCAGATGTAAGTTGCGATTCAATTGACGAGTCCGACGATGCGAATGATACGGCTATTCCTCAATGCTCCCAACCAAAGAGACCTAGGCTATCTGCCCTCAATTTAGTTCAAATACAAATTGAACAAATGCAAATAGAACATTTTTCCGAACATTCAAATATTGCATTATAAAAATAAACACAAGATTTAGACATTAGATCACCAAATCGTATTATTTTATTTATCGCATACAAAAAGTAAAAATAGATGATAGTTGCTAGTATTGGAGAGAATAAAAATTTATTGATATGACTCATCAAAATATGCCCCCTACAGAGAGCATCCGTATTCCAAACATATATTATGAAGTGCACAGCACACATTCACAATTTGAGCACATTTTGTAGGAGTATAATGTAGTTGTCGCGCTCCAAGTAAACATCTAAAACGATTTTTAAGAACACCGATTGTTCGTTCGACTATGCCTCGACCTAAAGCATGCCTCTGGTTGAAATCGCTTTCCAAACTGCCTTCTTCCGGAGCTCTGAATGGCGTTACCAGCCATGATTCCGATGGGTAGCCGGCATCACCTGTGGGAAACAATTTTATCATGCACATCTAGGAAATTTAAACAATTTTGTTTACCCAGTATTTTAGTTTGTGTTCCGTCGTTTCGATGCATCTGCTCGAAATACGTTCGTACAGGGCTTATTCGCCATATATGGGCATCGTGATTAGATCCGTGAAAGCTAGGATCAACGAAATGGATCCTCTGCTGATCGTCACAAACCTATAATGCCAAAAAAAAATTAAATACAATTTTTTAATTTAATGCATGCTGTACTTACAATGAGAACGTTCAGACTGTAGAACCCCTTTCGATTATAAAATAAATTTCGATTCTGATTAGGGGGGTTTTTTTTATATGTGTTCCATCAACACACATGATTAAAGTCTGCTTCATTTAATATTGGAACAAATTCTTTTGCTCATTGTGGCGCTCCTAGTGGACGGATTTGGAAACTTTTTTCACCCACGTGTCGGGAAATTCATTACCTTTCACCATGTATTTATGTCATAACACCAAACGATAGCATTTTGTAAACAACCGCCATGGAAGCCGAACGGAGAGATAAAATTGTGCACAGTTTTCTTGAAAATCCATTGTTGTCGGCATCTAAGCTAGCTAAACAGCTTAAAATGCCCAGAAATACCGTATGGCGTGTTATCAAGCAGAACAAGGAAACATTGACGAGGGCTCGGAAGCCGCATTCGAAGCGTCGGAGTGGAACTGTCGACCGGAAACTGCGTGGGAAAGTCATCAAGGCCGTCAAGAGGAATCCCAATCTTTCAGACCGCGATATGGCCAATAAGTTCCAGACCGCTCACAGTACGGTGCGACGAATTCGTCTCCGGGAAGGAATAAGGTCATTCCGAGCCAGCAAACAGCCAAATCGGACGCTGAAGCAGAACAATGTGGCCAGAATCCGTGCTCGAAAGCTGTACGACCAAGTGCTGACCAAGTTCGACGGATGTATTCTGATGGACGATGAGACCTACGTGAAGGCGGACTTTGGGCAAATCCCAGGTCAAAAATTTTATTTGGCGGCGGCTCAGGGGGATGTACCTGCAAAATTTAAGTTCGTGTTTGCGGATAAATTCGCCCGCAAGTACATGATTTGGCAGGGGATATGCAGTTGTGGACAGAAAACCAAAGTCTTTCTCACTGACAAGACAATGACATCAGAAGTCTACAAAAAAGAGTGCCTACAGAAACGGATTCTGCCGTTTATTCGTGCAAACGACCGTCCAGTAATGTTTTGGCCGGACCTCGCAAGCTGCCATTACAGCAAAACGGTTATGGAATGGTACGCAACGAACGGGGTCAGCGTAATACCGAAGGACCTCAACCCCCCAAACTGCCCCCAGTTCCGGCCGATAGAGAAATACTGGGCAATCACGAAGCGGATGCTTAAGGCAAAGGGAAAACTTGTTAGGAACATGACTCAAATGAAGAACTGGTGGAATCAAATCGCCAAAACGGTGGACGAAAAGGGTGTGCGCCGCCTAATGTGCCGTATTACGGGAAAAGTACGAGAATTTATTCGAAACAGCAATGAATGATTCAAGTCTGGACAGCGCAAGCAATCAGTCGTTTACTTTCGCGTTCCCGTAATCGTGATCGAGTGCCGTAAGCTGTTATTAACCTTACTCGCCCTGGTGTTTTTATTATCACGCGTTTACCGTGGTCTTGTGGACATTGTGTTCAACCTCGCAATCAGCGAGTGGAGAAGCCGCAACAAGGCCTGCCAAAGTGGCTGACTTTCATTTCTCGCCAATTCATCGCCATCGCAAATTGGAGTCGGACACGGTGGTCAGTCGCACGCACACAATATCAGTGTGGAAGAACGCGCTTAGTGGTGTGATACACCATTTCATTTGTGCCGAGCGCCCAACACGCGATCAGCCGATCGCTAAGTTCAATTGTGCTAGTGCATCTCGTGTGAATCGCTGTGAGTGAGAACGTGAGAACGAGCACCGGACTGAAAAGTGCACAATCGCAGCGGCGTCTGCAATCATCCGATCGAGCAGCAGCCGTTACCGCAATCATCGCACTGGTGTGCGTTAGCAAGTAGTTTTATTATTTTTTGTTTTTCTTTGTTTTTTTTTTATTAGGTTATAGGAATCATTCAAACTATTGCAATTATCAGCCACATAAATGATGGATGAAGGTTGGGGGTCTTTTAATATGGAGATCTCCTTCGATGACTCCCTTTCCGTTGCACAAAAAGGTGCCGGAAAGTCGCTTAAGCGCGTTCCGTGTGATACAGAAGAGTCGTCGATTAAAAAGCCCCCCTCTAAGAAATCCACAAACCTCGCCACTCATCCCCCGAACCCCCCCGTTTTAACTCAACCATCGACCTCGCATTCCTCATCTGTTGCTCCTGATCCATCCATCCAACCATCCACCTCATCTCCCCCCTCTACCGTCCCCGTTCCCGCCCAAACCTCGTCCTCGTCTTCTTCTTCTGTTTTGTCCTCTCCCCGTGTCAAGGTTTATCCAGAGGATACACCTGGAACTGGTCCATGGGTTGTTTTCTTCCGGCCCAAACCCAACGGGAAATCGCTGAACGTCATTCAGATTATGAAAGATCTGACAAAAAATTATTCCTCCGTGGTCGAAATGAGAAAGGTTAGACCGAACAAACTGCGTGTTGTCGTGGCTGATCGGAAGCAAGCTAACGAAATTGTTGTCGACAATAGATTCATCCTAGAATATCGCGCCTATGTGCCCTGCCATAACGTAGAAATTTCGGGGGTGATTACAGAAACGGGTCTGACGAGCGAATTTATAAAAAAGGGAGATGGCAGATTTTAAAAGCTTCCTCGGTCGATAGTTAAAATTTTGGACTGCCAACAGTTAGGAAAAGTGTCCCAGGAAGAGGGAAAAACAAAATTCACGCCGTCCGACTCGTTTCGAGTAACTTTTGCTGGTTCCGCCCTCCCTGACTACGTTATGGTAGACAAATTGAGGCTACCACTGCGACTCTTCGTGCCAAAGCCCATGACTTGCAACAAATGCAAGTCAGTTGGTCACACAGCAGATTATTGTGCCAACAAGGAGCGCTGTGCCACTTGCGGAGAGCAACATGTGGGGAAATCCTGCAGTGCGACTGAGCATAAGTGTCCATATTGCGGAGGATCCCCACACGTGCTCTCAGCTTGTGAAACTTACAAGAGTCGCTGGGAGAAGCAGAAGCGCTCTTTAAAGGAACGCTCGAAACGTACTTTTGCGGAAATTTTAAAGGGCGCTTCTCTACTGGCTCAACAACAACAACCAATCTCAACACACAATACTTTTTCCGCGTTGCCAGTTGATGAAATGGAAGCGGACACAGCTAGCGAGGGCACACCGTTTATTTTCAAAGGGAATCCCCGGCGCAAAAATGTGACCACTCCCAAAGTTCAAGAACAAGTCCCCACGGTTATATCCTCTGTTAGCTTGCCTAAAAAATCGAGTGCAGCGGACAAGCAAAATCAGGTTCCTCCTGGCTTCCGTGGGAATATTTCATCTTCGAACGACCCAGCACTCGAGGGGACATCAAAAACCCCAACTGTCCCTATTTTTCCGTCCAGTTCAACTTCCCAATCGGGATTTATAAAGTTGTCTGACCTTTTGGATCAAATCTTCAAGTGTTTTAATGTTTCCGACTCCATCAGAACCATTGTCATCTCAATGCTTCCAGTATTAAAGACAATTTTACAGCAATTGATGCAAACATGGCCCCTCCTTGCAATGATTATCTCTCTTGATGTCTAATTTAAATAGAGAGGTCGGAGATATCACTGTTTTACAGTGGAATTGTCGTAGTCTCATCCCTAAATTGGATACATTCAAATTTTTAATTCATAAATTCAATTGTGATGTTTTTGCTCTGTCCGAAACTTGGCTTTCTTCGCGAGATGATCTCTCTTTCCATGATTTCAATATTATACGCTTGGACCGTGATGACAGATACGGAGGGGTGCTATTGGGGATCAATAAGTGCCACTCATTTTTTAGAATTGACCTTCCACCTATTGGAGGGATCGAAGCTGTTGCTTGTCATGCAAACATCAGAGGTAAAGACCTCTGTATTGTCAGCTTGTATTGGCCTCCGAGAGCTGCGGTTAGCCGCAAACAACTTGATGACATGTGCTCACTCCTTCCTGAGCCACGATTGATCTTGGGAGACTTCAACTCTCACGGAACTGCCTGGGGGGAACAGTACGACGACAATCGTTCATTGTTGATATATGACCTTTGTAACAGCTTCAATATGACCGTTTTGAACACTGGGGAAACAACACGTGTTCCTAAACCTCCTGCTAACCCAAGTGCTCTTGACCTCTCGCTTTGCTCGAATTCACTATCGTTAGATTGCAAGTGGGATGTAATCCAGGACCCCAACGGTAGTGATCACTTGCCAATCAAAATTTCCATCACCATTGGGTCGAATTCTTCTGAATCTATAAACATGGCATATGACCTCACAAGACACATTGACTGGAAAAAATATGCGGACGCGATTGCTCTAGCCATCAATTCCAGAGATGGTTTACCTCCATTGGAGGAGTATAACTTCCTTTCTCGTTTGATATATGACAGCGCGGTTCGCGCTCAAACGAAACCCATCCCAGGTTCCACCATTCGCCGAAGGCCTCCCAATCCATGGTGGGATAGCCAATGTTCCAAGCTTTATGTAGAAAAATCGAATGCATTTAAAGCTTTTCGGAAACGTGGAACCCCTGAAAATTTTCAAATGTATTCAGCTCTTGAGAATCAGTTCAAAAATTTGATCAAAGGGAAAAAACGTGCTTATTGGCGAAATTTCATGGGAGGTTTGTCACGAGAAACGTCAATGAAAAAATTATGGAAAGTGGCTCGAAACATGCGAAATCGCTCATCAACGAATGAAAGCGAAGAATATTCACATCGATGGATTTTTAATTTTGCACGGAAGGTTTGTCCTGATTCCGCTCCTGTGCAAAAAATTGTTCGAGACATACCACAAGATAGGTGCGATCTTGATTCCGAGTTTTCGATGGTAGCATTCTCTCTTGCTCTCCTTTCTTGTAACAATTCGGCTCCAGGATCGGATAGAATTAAGTTCAACTTGTTGAAAAATCTCCCTGATGTGGCGAAACATCGCTTGTTGAATTTATTCAATCGGTTTCTGGAGCATAATATTGTTCCAGATGATTGGAGATAAGTACGAGTTATAGCTATTCAAAAACCCGGAAAACCCGCGTCCGACTTCAATTCGTACCGCCCAATAGCAATGCTGTCTTGTATACGGAAATTGTTGGAGAAAATGATCTTGTTTCGCCTTGATCGATGGGTTGAAACGAATGGCTTACTCTCAGATACACAATATGGGTTCCGCAGGGGCAAGGGGACGAATGATTGTCTTGCGTTGCTTTCTTCAGAAATTCAAATGGCTTACGCCGAAAAAAAACAAAAGGCTTCAGTATTCTTGGACATAAAGGGGGCGTTTGATTCAGTTTCAATAGAGGTCCTGTCAGACAAATTACACTCTCGGGGTCTGCCGCCTCTATTGAATAATATGTTATATAACTTGCTTTGTGAGAAACATTTGAACTTTTCTCACGGAGATTCGGCAGTAAGTCGGGTCTCTTACATGGGCCTCCCCCAGGGCTCATGTTTAAGCCCCCTTTTGTACAACTTCTATGTAAGCCTTACACAAAATTGCAGCCTAAGACAACTTGCAGATGATGGAGTGGTGTCTGTCGTAGGATCAAACGAATCCGACCTGCAAGAATCCTTACAAGATACTTTGAACAATTTTTCAACCTGGGCCATTGGGCTAGGGATCGAATTCTCCACGGAGAAAACAGAGATGGTGGTTTTTTCTAGGAAGCATAGACCAGCAAAACCAAAGCTTCAACTTTTGGGTAAACCGATCACTCATGCTATGTCATTCAAGTATCTTGGGGTCTGGTTCGACTCCAAATGTACTTGGGGGGCCCATATTAGGTATCTGAGTAAAAAATGCCAACAAAGAATAAACTTTCTCCGTACAATTACCGGCACCTGGTGGGGAGCCCATCCCGAAGATCTTATAATGTTGTATCGAACAACTATTCTCTCAGTGATGGAGTATGGCAGTTTCTGTTTTCAATCAGCTGCCAAAACACACCTCATTAAACTCTAGCGAATTCAGTATCTTTGTCTCCGTATCGCGTTGGGATGTATGCCCTCAACGCATACCATGAGTCTCGAGGTTTTGGCAGGCCTACTCCCACTAAAAGATCGCTTCAATTTATTATCTCTTCGGTTCCTCATCCGGTGTGAGGTCATGAACCCATTGGTGATCGGAAATTTTGAGCAGCTTATCGAGCTAAATTTTCATTCTGGATTCATGAGCTCATATCATGAATTCATCACCATGCAGGTTGATCCTTCTTCGTATATTCCCAACCGTGTTTGTTTTTCTGACTACATCAATTCCTCTGTATATTTTGATCTGTTCATGAAGGAGAAAATCCATGAAATTCCAGATTATCTTCGATCGAGGATCGCTCCTACGATCTTCAAAGCAAAGTATGGGCGTGTCAATTGTGATAATATGTACTTTACTGATGGGTCCTCTATGAATGAGTCCATAGGATTTGGAGTGTTCAACGTATTTTTTAGCACCTCCCACAGTCTTCATAATCCTTGCTCAGTGTATATTGCTGAGTTGGCAGCAATTCACTGGGCGCTGGACAGCGTCGCCTCACGACCTGTTGAACACTATTACTTTGTAACGGATAGTCTTAGCTCTGTCGAAGCTATCCGTTCAGTGAGGCCGGAAAAGCACTCGCCGTACTTCCTTGAGAGAATACGAGAAATTTTGAGTGCTTTATCCAGACGCTGTTATGTCATTACCTTTGTCTGGGTCCCTTCACATTGCTCCATTTCGGGTAATGAGAGGGCTGACTCATTAGCAAAGGTAGGTGCAATTGAAGGCGATATTTATCAGCGTCAAATCGCCTTCAATGAATTTTATTCTTTAGTTCGTAAAAATACCATCGCTAACTGGCAACGCAAGTGGAACGAAGATGAATTGGGCCGGTGGTTCCACTCGATTATCCCTAAGGTTAGCCTCAAACCATGGTTCAAAAGTCTGGACTTGAGTCGGGACTTTATTCGGACCTTCTCCCGACTCATGTCCAATCACTGTTCTTTAGATGCGCTGCTTTTTCGTTTCAAGCTTGCCGACAGCAATCTCTGCGTTTGTGGCCATGGTTACCATGACATCGAACACGTTGTTTGGTCGTGCGAGCTATATTTTGTCGCCAGATCGAATTTAGAAAACTCCCTTCGGGCTCGAGGAAGGCAGCCCAATGTGCCGGTGAGAGATGTGTTGGCTCGGTTAGACCTTGATTACATGTCCCAAATATATGTTTTCCTTAAAGATATCGATCTTCGAGTGTGATTGTTCTTACATACTTTCCCCCCCATTTTCTCCTCCTTTTCGTCCTTCGCGAGCTATCGGTTCCCTAACATTAGAATAAGTTAAATTGTTAATACATATTAGATGTGAGGATAGTTTAAGAATTCAGTGTGATGTGTGAGTATGAATGTGAAAGTGAGTGTGAGTGTGAGTGTGAACATGGTTACAATCTCCTTACATCCCATCCTTTTCCTAAAGAAAATGTGTCACCCTTCTAAACTCGAGTCGACCGCGAGTAATCGGTTTCCTATTTCATTAACCGTAGAATTAAGAAAACATGTTAATAGTAAAAGTATAGTTGAGAGTTTGGCTTCTTTAAACCTATGTAACTGAGCCTGTACAAATAAACGAATTATAAAAAAAAAAAAAAGCAATGAATATTTTTTTTAATTTTTTTTATGAAAGAGTAAAGAAAATGCTACATTTGTATGAAAAACAAATTATGAATTCGTTAATAAATGACTGAACTACACGCAATTGTTTGTGTTCCAATATTAAATGAAGCAGACTTTATTCCTGGAATTCCAGATTTCTCATAGAAATAAAGCTTGGCACGTCGCTGTTCATTTTCCGACATTTCCAATGATATCCACTTAGAACATAATCTTCGCTTCAGTATGTTCAGCATTTCAGATAACACCTTAGAAAAAGTGGACTGTGCCATCGCAATATGGAAATCTTTTCCCGCTCCAAGCTGGTAGTTTCCCTCAGCGAAAAATCTCAAACACGCCGCCAGCTTTTCCTTAACATGAATGCCACTTTTCTTTGTGTTGGAAAAATCGTGTTCAATTTCCCCCAAAACGTATCGGAATGCCTCTTTATTCAAACGAAAGCTTTTAACCCTTTCACGACCACGGGGACGCCGATGTCCCAAGCAAAAATCATGGATTAATTAAATATTCACGTAACCATTGTAAATTATTTTTTTATTTTAATATTTCGGAATGTACCTTTTTATTATTTTTACTGGCAATACATAATAGCGACCATAGGGACATATTTGTGCCATAAATTTAACAAAAAAAAAGGTAAAAGTTTTTTGAATTTTTAGTATAAATTATGTTTTTAGGGTGCCTATTGATTCATAACATATAGCTAAATTGATTTAATAAGGTACCGTAACCTTATGGTCCTGAAAGGGTTAATGAATCTGCATAGTAGAGGAAAATCGATAATAAAAAATCTAAGAAATTCAGAGACAAATAAATTTTACTTAAGCATCGTCTGAAAGCCATTAAATTACCGGATGTGCGCAGATTCCGTCGATTATAACGAAGTATTCCGATTTCTTCATACACTGCCAATACCGACAATAAGGCGGAATCCATTTGGCTAATTTATTTTCTCACTTATTTTCTATTCACACCGAAGAACAATTCAAATAAATTTAAATTTCAGCACCCGGCACAACTGTCTTTTAGGTTTATTTTGCTTATTTTGCCATTCGACGACATTGAGTTTTGACGTTTGGTATTTGTGAGGAAAACATATATGAAAATCGATACTTTTGTATCGTGCAGTTTTGTATGATTTTGGTGATACAAATAATAAAAGTAAGTATCAAACGAAAGGGTAATCTTCTCCAATGCTAATTATGTCAAAACATATAGGATAGTTGCGTAAGGTGACCATTTTTATGCTGAACAAAATGATGCATTCGTAATGAATATAAATTATCGAAACAAAAATTATGAAAGAAAATTGAGTTGGCTGTATTAAAAATGTATTTTACACAATAGTTTGACAAGTTCTCTACGAACTAGTGGAATAAAATTTTGCATAAATAGCGATTTATGATGGTTCCTAATATTAATATAAACTTTTCTTTTCATTTCGATTATATTGTATATGAAATAGATGTAAAGTAATGGCAATGCATTTTGCAATCATTTAAAACACATATGGTAACAGTTTTCACTGACCACTTTTGAATTGAAAACAGTCTTTTGCCATAGTAATTTAAATAGTTCACAGCAATCCCACAAACAGAGCAATTGATTGCAGGTGGCAGCATCGGTGAGTCGTCAACGCGAACTGTTCGAATTTCTTTCGAACAGTTTGAAATAATTCGATCGAAATGAGCAATACGTTCGAAATAGGGAAAGCAAAATTATAACTCGTTCGAGATCGCAGTTTCGAACGAAATACAAATCCGACGGAATGCAGAATAGGGGTGTTTATGATGATAGAAAACAAACAATGTTAACTGCAAAAGGCTGAATATTTGCCTCAACAGAGATTCATTACTAATACCCACGATAAATACAATACGGTACTACGACTTATGAGAGAGGCCTTACAGCCATCTTGGAATTTGTATGTAAACAATCAGCAACATTTTGCAAATTTTTTTTTTGCTTTTTGTGTGTGGAATTGTTTTGGTGGCAATAAGAGCATTGAAAAGTTGAAAGGTAAGTCTTTTACGGTTAAAGCTAGGTTTGTAATATACTCTATCTTATTTTATGTTTCAGCTCAAAAGAACAAATCGACTCTCGGTGTTGGTTGGTGTTGGTTGGTTGGATATTTTTCCTGCGTTTTGCAGTTAGAGACGTCGACTAATCGTTCGATTAATTCAAATAATCGAATATCTACCATTTTCATCGAGTAATTTTGTATCGAATAATGAAAAATAAAAATATGAATACATCGAATAATTATCAAAGTAATCGAAAAAGGGAACCATTTTTTTCATAAAATACAGTGCAAAATTTGTTTAGCCGTCATGGTGTTTCGTTGAAATTCATCGAATATGCTAAACCATTTACGGTTGAAGCATAAAAATGATTCCCTGGTGGTGGAGGAGACTGGGAAGAAGAATTCAGAGTCTGCAGGAATAAAATACGGACTTGAAGAAGGTGGTCTCAGCTCCCGTTCTAAAATAGTTGTATTCAAATTCACGAACCAAATAAAATATACCATACTAGTGGTCAATGATTCTATAAATATACTTCTTTTGAACTAGTAGTTATAGGGACCAAGCAGAAACATTTAAACAAATCTGTTATTTCAACAACATAAGAAGAACAGGTTATTTCGAACAGAAAAAAAAATTATGTTGGTGCATTAAAAATATTGTGCATCATTTTCATGGTGTGCTCTTTGTTCAATCGTCCTTAAAAAATGATGAAATGGTGAATTCATCAATATACTGAAATACCATTTTATTCAAAAACCATTATTCTGCACCATGTTTATTTAAAAATTATATTCAATGTAACTTTCAAAATTAGGACATAATATTTTTCTACTATAAATGTCTTTTCGTTTTGATTACAAGAAATAAATATTCGCTCGATTAAATGAATACTGAAAGACAGTTATTCGAATGAATCGAATATTTAAAAAAGACCCCACGATTAATCGACAATCGAATAAACGAAAAATGTAGACATCTCTATTTGCAGTCAAATCCCTTTGCACAGTCCTATGTACAGGGTGGGCCATTTAAAGTGGAAGGATATGTTTTTGCAATAGCAAAGTAAAGAAGTGGAATTTAAAATTTTTTTTTTTTTTTGAAATTCATTTATTTTGGTCCAAGGAGATTTGTTCTAACTACTTTTTGATTATGATATCTCGTAAATGACCGCCTCTGGCCTTGACCGCAAAATGTGCCCTTTTTTCGGCATTTTCCATAACTTTGCCCAATGTTTCGGCCGATATAGAAGCAATTTCTTGTCGGATATTGTCTTTCAGCGCAGCCAGGGTCCTTGGTTTACCAGTGTATACCTTGGATTTTAAATATACCCATAAAAAAAGTCAGGAGGCGTCAAATCAGGTGATCTCGGTGGCCAGTCATAATCGCCGTTTTTCGATATTAATCTTTCGGGGAACATTTCGCGCAATAATTTGGTCGTGGCAGCCGCTGCATGGCATGTAGCGCCGTCCTGTTGGAACCAGTAATTGTCCAATTCATTTTCACGAACAAAAGGCAATAAAAAATCGGTTATCATTGTCCGATAACGCTCCCCATTCACGGTTACCGTTGCTCCATTTTCGTTTTCAAAGAAGTACGGGCCGATGACTTTTTCGGCATAAATGCCACACCACACAGTAACTTTTTGGTCGTAAAGAGGTTGCGTTTCGATGAATTGAGGGTTTTCAGTAGCATAAAACCGACAATTTTGTTTATTCACTCCTCCATTCAAGTTGGGATGCGCCTCATCAGACATTATGATTTTTCGCCAAAAGCCACGTTCATTTTTGGCCATTTCGATGGTCCATTTCGCAAAATCAAGTCGACGTGGTAAGTCAGATGGGTTAAGTTGTTGAGCCATTTGAATTTTATACGGAAACATTTTCAAATCAACACGAATTATGCGTCGGAGAGTGGTTCGAGCGATGCCTAACTCTTGCGAACGATGGCGACCTGATGTCGATGGAGTCTCTGCAACACTGGCTCGAACGGCATCAATATTCTCGTCGAAACGTCTTGGTCGTTGTCTGGACAGATGACTGGCATTACCAACACTACCAGACGATATAAATTTGGCATATAATCGACGTATAGTGTTGTCTCCAGGCGATGTTTTAACTTTATTTTTATTTTTCCACGCACGTTAAGTTAACACAATTGAGAAGTTATTTTGAATGTACAGCTGAACAATTTCAGCGCGTTGTTTAGGTGTGTATTGTTCCATGGTTAAAATTGTACTGAAATGACGCATCCAACGCGGTATGACATTTGTTAATCTGACATCTCTGTCAAAAGTTATGGGGTTGCCAGATGCTTCCACTTTAAATGGCCCACCCTGTATATTTATACCGTTTCCCCTCGCGCACTAATTGACGACACGGTCACACCTTTAGTATATATATACACACCTTGACTAATACCCTAGCGTAAATAATTCCCTCCTGCTATCTCCCCTCCTTGTTTATATTTATCATTACAAATGGAGTTTCAGCGTAGCGAAGATGCTCTATTTTTACGTACGAGTTATGAAGCACGCACGTACGCACACAAATATCCATATATCGATGGCTTGAAGCAACTAAATATACACATACTTATCTCTGTTTTGCGCTCTTCTCAACAGAAGCCCTGTTAATATTGCCAGTCTAGATTAGCTTAGCTGTCATCCTTTGTGGAGAGAGTTTTCCCACCGTCACGCGAAACCAAATCACTGACAAAATTCCAGAACATTTATTTTCTTGGTGAGCTGATGATAGCCTAGCTTGATGATTCCTCACACAATTGTGTAGCTCAGAACCTTAGTGCAATGGCGCCAGTTTGATGCAATGATTACAATGCTACCGACATCAACGAGTCAGTAATTTGGTCGCGTCCACACCTCAATCCGAAACTAACACATGTGAGACTTTAAACTTCTTCAGTTCATTTGTCTCTAACCTTCAAAAAGGCACTTGTAAAACTTTACTTTTTCCTCGTATTTAACCTCCACCACCATTGCCTTGAGAAAGGCATTCGATCCCTCGCAGTCCAGCTCGCCCAGCAACGATGTTGTTCTGTCCGTGTCCTCACGAAGAATGAAAGTTTGCCTCAGCGAGATCCACTGTTTGTACTCTAGGCCAATATTCCCCTTCGTTCTTCTTCTTCTCATTTGGTCACGGAGTCTTTACATCTTACGATTTCCCCTTCGGTGCTCGTCGATAAGTTGCTCGTTGCTCGACAGCTCTGTTCGGGAAAGCACATAAATGGACAGAACAAATGTATGAGAAAATGAGAATGCTTACAGTTTTCATCAATTTAAACCATATACAGACTATGGGATTGTAATGCATATCAAACAAATCTTAGGGAATTTCCGATTAGTTTGGTATGTAAATCGCCAGAATCCGTTCGCGGCAAAAATAGTTATTAACGTTAACTTTATTTCATAAAAATGGGTAGGTAATATCTATGATATAACCGCAAGTTTGACGTGGAACTTCCTTAGCTTAGTAATCATTACAATACAAACATGATTAAATTTTTGATTGAATGAAACAATTTCCGAACTCAATTGAATTCAATATATTTGCTTTGTGAGTAAAAATATTGTATAATGCCGTGTAAGGTCAATCCATGCATTGTGATAGATCATGTTCTTCGTTACAAGTAAATTTATTGACAGTCCTTTTACGTTTGGTATGATGCCCAGGACGAAATATGTGAACGGAAGAATTATCAAACGGTTATTTTATTTTACGTTTCTTTCTGAAGTTTGCATTTCTCAAGTGTACGTACTTCTGGAACCGCGAATTTGCTTGATTTGTTAATCTTCAGGCACTCAGTTTAGATTTTGACATGTACGAACGCTTATTGTTGTCACAGCAAATGGATATCAACATTTTGCATAATCATCAATTGATATGCGTATGCCTGAGCAGAAGATATGAAGGCATATCCTTTAATGCAATCTTGAATAACCGACCCAAAGCGTTGTGTTCGTACCCGCTTTTGTAATCTGTGTTAAGAAAACACTTTTCGGAGTGCAAAAAAGAACATGCGGGTGCAGAAATACCCCCGGCTTGCATGAATCAACAACTTCAACTTCTACTTTTTATACTATAGAGGATTTAAACCTGAAAGTTCATTCGCTTCTAGTGTCTGTACGATTTTCCCAGGTTCCTACGTTTAGGAGACCGTGTTAAGGAAACAAATTCTAGTTTCCACAAAGGCAAACGAGTACAAAAATACTCGTAGTTTGCATTTATTTGCAAAGCATTCTGGTTTTGAAGTCTATGTTAGGCAAACGCATTTCAGTCGGAACAAAAATGCCCCCGACTTGCATGAATTTGCAATGTCTATTTCCTCACGCTCCATAGATTTGAAGTCTGTGTTAGGCAAACACATTTCAGTCGGAACAAAAATATCCCCGACTTTCATGTATTTGCAATGCCGATTTCCCCAAGGCTGATTGGTTTTGATGGTTGTGTTCGAGAAACCGTCAATCGATTCAATCAAAACGAGACAGTTAGGGTGTTTAGATAACGCTTAACATTTTACAGTTTTTCAATAGTTTATCTAATAAAAAATAACATTTGATTCATTGTGATAGAAGCGTAGAAATATTTCCTATCGTTTGATGCAATCTTTTCGATCCAGTAAGAAATGTTCGAGTTATAAGCATTCGGAATCTTTCATTTTTTCCTGCATGTTCTGTGTTTAGGTTTTCGGCACCCTTAATGAAAGACGTACTTCTACGTCAAAAACTTTCGACTCAACATTCCTCAAAACTAACATAACAACATGAGGTTGAGCGTTGTCGTGATGGAATATTACGCCCTGATAATTGGTTCGACTGCATGATCTGCAACGGTGTTGAATGATCAGTCGGAGTTGCGAGCGTAAACGGTGTTTATGCAACCGACGCGACTTGTGGCAATGGTACTGATGATGCACAAGGACTTGTTGATTTTGGTTGACTTGGCCCCATGCTCACTGCAAGATGTCCACAGGCAACTGAAGTGTGACTTCCCTGAACGTAATCGAGCTAGTTGAACATCACCTGTCCAACACGCTCCAGAATTACCCCTGGACCATTTCCATGAGCTCTTGGAGTACACCTTGGCGTAGATCGCATCACCTTTCTTGAACGACCATGAAACAGTTCAATTCATTGTTTTCCGAACAGCTGGTGAACGAAGTAAGTCCAAACTGATCCAATTCTGCGCCCAAACGTGACTTCGAACGAGATATCTGTCTTCTGATGCTGACTCGTTCGATGATGATCAGTCAGTCACCAGAAAAGTGTTCAATACGTCCTGGATTGGTTCGCTACCCTTCGAATCTCCTTGATCGCTCGCTTGAAGGGTTGTCCGTTGGACTGCGGATGAATCGGTCAGGTTATCGCGTGATTAACACCGTTCTTGAGACAAAACTTTGTGAACTCGGCACTAGTGAACTGCATACCGTTGTCACTTACAAGCGTTTCTGACATGCCTAGACGAGTGTATAGCTCTGAGGAATTCCGATCATTGCGAAAGCTGTGATGGACCTTGTTCTGATGATTCCAAATCGCTCAACAGTATTCCATTGAAGAGCGTTTTGAAGCACAGAACATAGATTTCAAGTAATGGACAACGGTGAAATCCCCCGCGATTCGCATAATGAAAAAAAAAACCGAGGGCCCCCCTATACCAGATTTACATTATTGAAGTGTATCAATAATATCAAATGACCAGAATGATTTCCTCGAGGTATGTATTACGTTGCTTAGAATTCATCAGAGAGAAAATACGGATCAAATAAGATTTCACTGTTTGCTTTAAACAAATTCAAAAATTACGCAATTGAACAAAAAAAACATTTGAAAAGAGCGAAAAATATAAAATGAAGTTGTGAAATATTTCAACCGGACAGGATAAATAAAACGCGTTGATACAAAAACTTCAACATCAAACATTTGCTTCAGAAATTGATTTAAGGTTGGAATATTGGAGAATAGTTTGCTTTTTTATTTCGAACGTATTTGAGACCGTGACCGAATTAAATCGCCCCAGAATACCACTGTAACAGAAACGACAGCTTAGAAAAAGTATAGTAGAATAGAAATATTGTGGCGCGGGAAAAACATGATGAGTATAAATGCCTCACAGAAAAAATACCACGTGGATAGAAAAAGCACATTTTTAGACACCTCCCCCCCCTACCGCTCCGTGGACAAGCGTGGATATTCCTGAAACCCTTCCCTCTGTTGTTCACGTGGACATTTCTCCAGTTTAAAAAAAATCTAGAAAACAATTGAATTGCGTTTGAGCCGTAAGTTGGCTGAGCTGTATAAGTTTTAAAAAAATTAAACAATGAAATCAAGCAGTTCTTTTGAAATCAGTTATTTGAATTTATCGAAGAAAAGCGAATCTCAGACTAGACATCAGTGGTATAAAGAAATAACTATATGGCCAGAATCACGCTGTTCAAGTTCTAAAAATGTTGTATTAGTCAGTACCCTATTTCTTGTGACTAACTTAGCTGAACAGCAGATTCATAATCTCAAGGCCAATACTTTACTATGGCGAAATATTTTCTCGTCTAAGCATCAATGATGTACTTCCGCTTTTACAGATTGGATAATGCCTGCCAGCTACAATGAACCTAGTCAAAATAAAACAACACCTGTAATATTATCCTGATTTACGTTTTCATCGATCAATAATCATTCTGTACAACTCCTTAAATCTTGGTAACTACTGTTCGTAAAATTCGATCCGATTTGGAAACAAAAAAAAATTAAGCATATTTTTATAGACATACATTTACTCGCTTTGTTCCACAATAATTATCCTTCATACAACTTTAAAATTCCATCCTCCCAAACATCTTGGAGTCGTTACAGAGACCTGAACCAGAGATAATCTGAGGAAGCGATATCTGGTGAGTACGGCGGGTGGAGTAGCACATCCTAGCTAAACTCCAAAGAATTCTGCCAGAATGTGAAGGAGACATTAGGTCTGACATTGTACTCGAAGAACACGACGCCTACAGATTGTATAGTTCTGATCTCGATACTCGCCTTAGAAGCCTTCTGGATCGCGGATTTTTTTTGTTCAGCTGTTAGCAGAGCTTGTTGTTATTTTTCCACTGGTTGCTTGATAGAAGAATTTCTTTCTAATCCCACCAATTCATAACTTTCTTCGCGCGAAACCCGACTCCGACGTTCTTTTCGCTTCTCTCCATATTTTTTTAGTCCAACAAAGATGTAGGGGAAAAGGGTGGAATTTGGACCACCTAAGCAAATCGCTTAATATTTTCAAACCAATACGGTTTAAATCAAAAATGTCACATTGTATATTGAGCTACACTTGTTTTCTCTCAATCAATAATGTTTATTCATTATATCAAGCTTCAAACTACCAAATATATCATAAAATAAAAGAGATGATTTTTTCATCGAAAAAAACATGCTTATGTTTATGTAAAGTATTTTGGGATAATGTTACAACCAGTAACAGTGTTCTGGGATCGATACCAGGTGTCTTGGCCAGATTCCAGACCGGAAAAATTGGATTGAGACCATCTCGAATCCTGCATGGAATTTTTCACTGTTGTTCGAGCATTTTCAAACACTTTCGATGCTTGGTCAAAGAAAATCCGTTCTTGATGGCCTGCGTTGCTCTTTCAAGCTCCTCTTTCTTCCAACGTTGTCTGCCCATCCTCTTTTTGTAACTAAGCGGCATCTGGAATCAATTAGACCAAAGATAAACCTCAAATCTGTAGGACCAATTCACCCCACACAACATGCAACAATTAAAATGCAATTAATTTCGTTTATTGTTATCAAACTTACAGTTTCGCAGCATCAAATTGTTCCTCTTCTGTAGACGAACAGAACTTTACTGCACAATACACGAAAAGTTTGTTTAATCAGCGGGAAAAACCTTAAAACCACGATCGTAAAATTCACATTTTTTGACAATCAAAGTGCTTGATGTGTTCATGCTACCATTTCCTTTCCTGTCGAATTTTACCAAAATTTGTTTACGTTAGGTACAAATGGCTCAACAATAGAAGGAGATAACATTATAAAAAATCCATGTTGAGCCGTACTTTTTGAGATAATATGGCTGAAAGTGCATTTCATATGATTGTTTCACCTGGTATATATAGAGGCGCCTTGCCCTGATCCATAACCTCGTTCTTTGGTTTGATCTGACCGCACTGCTTCATTGTTTACATCTGTTAGCTCGACATTGAACGCACTCATTATGGATGTTCCAGTGAAGAAGTAAAAAGGGTAAGGGTGGGTTTAGACTAGTGATATATTCATGTGAAGAAATATGATGAGATTTATAGAAATCGCATCAACCGTTTACACTAGCGTGAACTTCTATAACGAATATATGCATATTTTCGGTGAATTTATTCACCTGAAGTAGAACTGCATCCAACTTCAGTGATTTCTCACCAGTGAGAAATTCACAAGCGTTTACATATGCTCAATTTATTCAAGTTATGTATACCTCGAATAAGTGTATCATATTTATTCTCACCCGTTTACACCTATTTTCACGTGAATAAATCCACCTATAGCTATAGATCTCCGTAATGTAAACCCGCCATAAAAAGTCTCAGAGTGAAAAGGTGAAAACAGTGTCCTTCGAAGTTCAAACATTAATTTTAGCAAATATCAGTAAAAAGGTAAATTAACAAATTTCAATACAGATAACATTTTTCAAAAAGCTTCAGTTTTCTAATTGGCTGTTTTATGTGTATAAATTGTTCATAGTTTCAAAAAGCAACATCGCAAAAACGTAAACTAATTGCTGCCGTGCGTTGGGATTGTTATTGGGAGTCAAAACAAAGAAACGACTTAGGAGCGAAAGTATTTACTTCCTGGTGACGCAGAACTATTAACGCAACTAAAATACTGTGATTCGGAACCGAAACATTAGCATGTAAGAATGGGAAAGCTCAGCGTGTGGTACGCATATCTAGTCGGCATAACTATAGCTGCCGCTTACAAGCCTGTGGTTATCATCCATGGAATCCTGACCGGGGCCGACAGTATGCTGGTGATCATGGAAGAAATCGAGAGGGTAAGTTGTAATTGAAGTCAATGACCGACAAATAATCGTGACCTAACCTTTGCAGCATCATCCTGGCACGATAATGTACAATACCGATCGCTTCGGTGGATGGTCAAGTTTGGAGAATGCGTGGCATCAAGTTTTTGAATTCAATGATGACTTGCAGCAGATTTGCAAAGACCATCCAGACGGGGTGATACTGCTGGGATACTCTCAAGGGGGATTACTGGCGCGGGCTGTACTGCAAACCTATCCCAATCACTGTGTGAAGAAGCTAATCTCACTAAGCTCTCCCCAAGCCGGACAGTATGGAAGTAAGTCAAAAAGTTCTAACTAGAGAAAACCTCCTAAACGATTATTTTCTGCTTGCAGCCGAATTCTTGCATCTCATCTTTCCCTCCCTTGTGGCCAGAACGGCATATCAGCTATTCTACACGTACGTGGGCCAACACACCTCGGTTGGAAACTACTGGAACGATCCCCACCAGCAGGATCTTTTCGAGCAGTTCAGCATTTTTCTGCCTTACGTGAACAACGATCTGCCATCCACGAATTCCACCGTGTTCCGGGAATCCTTGCTGAAACTGGATGAGCTGATTCTCATTGGTGGACCAGATGATGGGGTGATTACTCCCTGGGAGTCTAGTCATTTTGGGTATTACAATCGAACAGACGATGTGATTCCATGCAAACAGCGGAAAATATATCTCGAGGATCGCATTGGACTGAAAACGCTGGATGAGAGTGGTCGGCTGAAGCTGGTTACAATGGCCGGCGTGAGGCATACTGATTGGCACATGAATGTAAAAGTAATACGTAAAGTGGTGCTGCCCTATCTGGACTGAGGTAATGTGATAATAGTGATTAAGAATAAATGAGACAACCATGATTGATTATTGATGAATGATACGTAGAAAAAGCATTGCTCTCAGATGTGCTTATTTCTTGAATGAATAAATTTTTTGGTGCATTCAACTGCGTTGGAAGACATGATTACATCCGATTGTCCCCGAAAAAAAGATAGTGTGGTACTTGTTGTTTTAGACTCCCAACATGATTTTACAGATATTTACTTAATTCTCCAACATTTACTGTTCATAACATCACCGATTACATCCATATAGTAAACATGGAAAAGAAATAGATGTAAGTGTGATTCTCGCGGCCAAAAGGGCTAATTCAAACCCAGGAGCCATCCCATGTGTTTTTCGTGAAAAGGTTTTTGTTAGCAGTGGAATAAATGACGAATAGTTGAATGGCTGCTAGGTAAAACAAAAGCCGAATTCCCCGTGGACACAATGAGATTAGGGTCAATTGTAGCAGATTATGCGCAAAAATCGGATACCTGAACGTAAATGGGTCAATGTTTTTGAGCCACAAATCAGGAACTGACCAAAAAAATAAAGAAATATTGAAAAGCCTATTCACTCGGCCTGATTCTACGCGGCGTGTGAGGTGAGATGACAATTGTCACATCACCATCACGCAACTCTCCTCACTCTATTCCTACAGTCGTTTCGGATGCCGTGAGAGGTTCATTTGATGTATGTGAGAGGATGAACAGCAAGTGACAAGGCGTTCATTCTGCTGGTTGCCAAATCTGATCAGAGATGCCACATTCGCACATGTGTTCACGAATTTGCAGACATTTAACTTTTATCACAACCTTTTATTCCTGCTGCAGGCTATTTAAAATAGTGACAAAACATTATTGATTCCATATGATAAACGAAGCTGGTCAGTATGTCAGACATTAGCACATATTTACAAATATTTCAGATTTTTATCGCATATATTTGAGAAAAAACATCTGGCATCCCAGAATTTTATTTGTTTCGCTCAGAGAGGTCAGATATTTGTTTTGCTGCAGTCAGTACCGTATCTATAGATCTGATTTAACCTGGCCTGTTGTTAGTGTATCAGGACATTCTGCCGAATTTGCAGGTATTTGATTTAGATTTGGTGAAACAGTTGATTGCATCCTGTAAAGTTTAGCATTTTTGTTTGTTTTGGTCGTAGTTGCTGCTGCTCTCTGCACTCTCAGTGTTAAATTGTTGCTCTGGCTCCGGCTCGGGCATATACCACGGCTTCTGAAATGGATATGCAGTTCGGTGACGATGACTCGCGGATAGATAGATGAAACACAAGACCCATATGATAGATATATTTTAGAGAAAATAAATAGATTTCATGAAATGAAAATAATTTCGGTGTGCTTATTCGTCCAATTGAGGAATAACAGACTCACTACCGCTTTCACAAAAAAAAAAACAAACTACTTGCAATTTGTCTTTCGTACTGTGAAAATTGAAGATAAATTGAATTTATTGATACATATAATACCATTACTATCGATTCTATACGACCCAAAAAAACACTTATTATTCCTCTTCCTTTTTTCATTTGTTTTCATGCACTGTCGACACCTCAAGACATGTCGACGATTGTCACCTAGAAATCCCAGTTCATGTGACAATCGTCACGTATATTTGAGAGCGGGAATAAAGTGAGAGTTCATTCAAGTGAGATTTCTCACGGCATACGCCTGGTGGAATCGCGTGACATAAGTGACAATTGTCATCTCACCTCACACGCCACGCAGAATAAGGCCGACTATTTCACGGATTCGAATACATAACTTCAGGAGGTAATTGTAAAATTTACGTAACTTTATTTTGAAACTGAAAATGTGACATCCACAAAGGTGGATCGGTCGATTGAGTAGTAACCCGGAAAATGAAGATCAAGCATCACATGATGCATTTGATGCTTCGTGTAGTATTAGGCTGTCAAAAAAGTCCTGCGGTATTTTTTTTTGAATTTTCATTTGTTCATAAAATTAGTTACAATCATCTGTTTTAAGTCAAATATGCGCCGTTTTGTTCGATGACTTGTTCCCAACGAGATGCCAACTTCATAATACCCCTGTTATAGACGCTCGCTTCCTTATTGGCAAAAAACTCGGATAGCCAATTTTCACAGGCCTCTTTTGTGGCTAACTTCTGACTACCTAGCTCGTTCGCCATGGACAAAAACAGGTGGTAGTCACTTGGTGCAAGGTCCGGACTATACGGCGGATGCAAAAGAACCTCCCATCCGAGCTCCCGGAGCTTCTGGCGCGTCACCAAAGAAGTGTGTGGCCTGGCGTTGTCCTCATGGAAGACAATGCGGCCTCTGTCTGAATCAATCTTACTTGCGTGGATTTTTTTTTCTAATACTGATAAACATATGGATGAGAGCGTTCTTGCATTTATACTATTTATAATGATAGAATACATTTAGCACTTTTTATTCCAAGTTCTAATCGGCAAAAACATTGCTAATTTCGTTAAACAGTTTTCCTAATTCCAATAATTGTTATAACAATGAATTTTTTTTTCTCTATCCTTCATGTTTCTACTTTTAATTTTTCATTTCGATATTTTTCTTGGTGAAGTTTTCCGTATATCTTCCATATGACTGGTAGCTACGGCAGGTACAGCTGGCTTTGCAAGGCAGCGTTTATTCGAAGTTTTTGTAAATACGGATGAAATATTAGGCTGTCAAAAAAGTGCTGCGGTATTTCCGCGAGGTGTCGTTGTAAGCGCGTAGTTCTAGTTGTATTCATTGTATCGAGTCATACTATAGCTTGTTGGAAAGGTATTTTAGCTATAATATAGTCCTTGACAGTGTTTTGTTTGGTTAAGTCGTTCGTGAGTTATAGTGTCGCAAATATGGAGCAAAATAAAGAGAAAATCCGACATATTTTACAGTACTAAATGCATCTCAAACTGCCAATAAAATTTGTGCAGTTTATGGACCCGATACAGTTTCCATTTCCACCACACAACGATGGTTTCAACGTTTTCGTTCTGGTGTAGAGGTCGTCGAAGATGCGCCACGCTCCGGAAGGCCTGTCGTCGAAAATTGCGACAAAATCGCTGAATTAGCCGAGAAAGACCGGCATAGTAGCAGCCGTAGCATCGGCCAAGAGCTGGGGATAAGTCATCAAACCGTTATTAACCATTTGAAGAAGCTTGGATTCACAAAGAAGCTCGATGTATGGGTGCCACACACGTTGACGCAAAAAAACATCTTTGACCGTATCGACGCATGTGAATCGCTGCTGAATCGCAACAAATGGCTGCCACAATGGCGCTCATTCCTTCATCTACCTCCCTCACTCATCGCCCGAAAATCAATAATTTTGCGAAACGCACGCACGCTTCCCATCAAGTAATATCAACCAAACTCTAATCGATTACTCACAAGATATTAAATTTTCATAGGAAAAATTTTCGTAGGAAAACTCGAGCTAGTGCTCTGAAAGTTAAATTTTCATTTTTCAATTTTCGGAAATGGTTTTGTTTGTTTTGGTGAAAGCATCGTTATTTTTTCGACACTGATGCCAGACAACATCATCGAAACAGCTATCAAAACCACTCAATAAAATGTTATTCCTGAGTCATAGCGTCCCGTCCCATGTCATGAAAATCAATAGAAAAAAATTGTGTTGATATCAATACTATTATTATTTTTACGTTTAATGGGTCTATAATAAAAGTTTTAGCAACTTCTACATTGGTTAAGAAAATTGTATTGCAGAGCTCGGAACACTGGCACGGCTGCCTATGCTTTCAAAAACAGTAAACGGAAAAGTATTACATTCAATCAAAATGCCTCGCCCAACGGAAAGAAGGGTTAAGGCTCTCCGATCAACGATCAACGAAGGAACATATTAAGGAATTATCAACATCGAGTTACTATGCGGAAGAACTTGTTAATACC